>NW_026610846.1:0-159177 GCF_029499605.1 Hyla sarda | reverse complement strand
ATATCTGGCTCGCTCGCTCTCATATCTTGCTCGCTCGCTTGCTCTCATATCTGGCTCGCTCGCTCTCATATCTTGCTCGCTCGCTTGCTCTCATATCTGGCTCGCTCGCTTGCTCTCTTGTCTGGCTCGCTCTCTTATCTCTCTCGCTCTCACATCTGGCTCGCTCACTTGCTCTCATATCTGGCTCGCTCGCTTGCTCTCATATCTGGCTCGCTCACTTGCTCTCTTGTCTGGCTCGCTCTCTTATCTGACTTGCTCGCATATCTGGCTCGCTCGCTCTCATATCTTGCTCGCTCGCTTGCTCTCATGTCTGGCTCACTTGCTCTCATATCTGGCTCGCTTGCTCTCATGTCTGGCTCGCTCGCTCTCATATCTTGCTCGCTCGCTTGCTCTCATGTCTGGCTCGCTCGCTCTCATATCTGGCTCGCTCGCTTGCTCTCATGTCTGGATCGCTCACTCTCATATCTGGCTCGCTCGCTTGCTCTCATGTCTGTCTCCCTCGCTCTCATATCTGGCTCGCACGCTTGCTCTCATGTCTGGCTCGCTCGCTCTCATATCTTGCTCGCTCGCTTGCTCTCATGTCTGGCTCGCTTGCTCTCATATCTGGCTCGCTCGCTTGCTATCATGTCTGGCTCGCTCGCTCTCATATCTGGCTCGCTCACTTGCTCTCTTGTCTGGCTCGCTCTCTTATCTGACTTGCTCGCATATCTGGCTCCCTCGATCTCATATCTTGCTCGCTCGCTTGCTCTCATGTCTGGCTCACTTGCTCTCATATCTGGCTCGCTTGCTCTCATGTCTGGCTCGCTCGCTCTCATATCTTACTCGCTCGCTTGCTCTCATGTCTGGCTCGCTCGCTCTCATATCTGGCTCGCTCGCTTGCTCTCATGTCTGGCTCGCTCACTCCCATATCTGGCTAGCTCGCTTGCTCTCATGTCTGTCTCCCTCGCTCTCATATCTGGCTCGCTCGCTTGCTCTCATGTCTGGCTAGCTCGCTCTCATATCTTGCTCGCTTGCTTGCTCTCATGTCTGGCTCGCTCGCTCTCATATCTGGCTCGCTCGCTTGCTCTCTTGTCTGGTTCGCTCTCTTATCTGGCTCGCTCTCATATCTTGCTCGCTCGCTTGCTCTCATGTCTGGCTCGCTCTCATATCTGGCTCGTTCGCTTGCTCTCATGTCTGGCTCGCTCGCTCTCATTTCTGGCTCGCTCGCTTGCTCTCATGTCTGGCTCGCTCGCTCTCATATCTGGCTCGCTCGCTTGCTCTTATGTCTGGCTCGATCGCTCTCATATCTGGCTCGCTCGCTTGCTCTCTTGTCTGGCTCTCTCACTCTCATATCTGGCTCGCTCGCTTGCTCTCTTGTCTGGTTCGCTCTCTTATCTGGCTCGCTCTCATATCTTGCTCGCTCGCTTGCTCTCATGTCTGGCTCGCTCTCATATCTGGCTCGCTCTCATATCTGGCTCGCTCGCTCTCATATCTGGCTCGCTCGCTTGCTCTCATGTCTGGCTCCCTCGCTATCATATCTGGCTCGCTCGCTTGCTCTCATGTCTGGCTAGCTCGCTCTCATATCTTGCTCGCTTGCTTGCTCTCATGTCTGGCTCGCTCGCTCTCATATCTGGCTCGCTCGCTCTCATATCTGGCTCGCTCGCTTGCTCACATGTCTGGCTCACTCGCTCTCATATCTGGCTCGCTCGCTTGCTCTCATGTCTGGCTCGCTCGCTCTCATATCTTGCTCGCTCGCTTGCTCACATGTCTGGCTCGCTCGCTCTCATATCTGGCTCGCTCGCTTGCTCTCATGTCTGGCTCGCTTTCATATCTGGCTCGCTCGCTTTCATATCTGGCTCGTTCGCTTGCTATCATGTCTGGCTCCCTCGCTCTCATATCTGGCTCGCTCGCTTGCTCTCATGTCTGGCTCGCTCACTCTCATATCTGGCTCGCTCGCTTGCTCTCTTGTCTGGTTCGCTCTCTTATCTGGCTCGCTCTCATATCTTGCTCGCTCGCTTGCTCTCATGTCTGGCTCGCTCTCATATCTGGCTCGCTCTCATATCTGGCTCGCTCGCTCTCATATCTGGCTCGCTCGCTTGCTCTCATGTCTGGCTCCCTCGCTATCATATCTGGCTCGCTCGCTTGCTCTCATGTCTGGCTAGCTCGCTTTCATATCTTGCTCGCTTGCTTGCTCTCATGTCTGGCTCGCTCGCTCTCATATCTGGCTCGCTCGCTCTCATATCTGGCTCGCTCGCTTGCTCACATGTCTGGCTCACTCGCTCTCATATCTGGCTCGCTCGCTTGCTCTCATGTCTGGCTCGCTCGCTCTCATATCTTGCTCGCTCGCTTGCTCACATGTCTGGCTCGCTCGCTCTCATATCTGGCTCGCTCGCTTGCTCTCATGTCTGGCTCGCTTTCATATCTGGCTCGCTCGCTTTCATATCTGGCTCGTTCGCTTGCTATCATGTCTGGCTCCCTTGCTCTCATATCTGGCTCGCTCGCTTGCTCTCATGTATGGCTCGCTCGCTCTTGTATCTTGCTCGCTCGCTTGCTCTCATGTCTGGCTCGCTCGCTCTCATATCTGGCTCGCTCGCTTGCTCTCATGTCTGGCTCCCTCGCTATCATATCTGGCTCGCTCGCTTGCTCTCATGTCTGGCTAGCTCGCTCTCATATCTTGCTCGCTTGCTTGCTCTCATGTCTGGCTCGCTCGCTCTCATATCTGGCTCGCTCGCTCTCATATCTGGCTCACTCGCTTGCTCACATGTCTGGCTCACTCGCTCTCATATCTGGCTCGCTCGCTTGCTCTCATGTCTGGCTCGCTCGCTCTCATATCTTGCTCGCTCGCTTGCTCACATGTCTGGCTCGCTCGCTCTCATATCTGGCTCGCTCGCTTGCTCTCATGTCTGGCTCGCTTTCATATCTGGCTCGCTCGCTTTCATATCTGGCTCGTTCGCTTGCTATCATGTCTGGCTCCCTCGCTCTCATATCTGGCTCGCTCGCTTGCTCTCATGTATGGCTCGCTCGCTCTTGTATCTTGCTCGCTCGCTTGCTCTCATGTCTGGCTCGCTCGCTCTCATATCTGGCTCGCTCGCTTGCTCTCATGTCTGGCTCGCTCGCTCCCATATCTGGCTCGCTCGTTTGCTCTCTTGTCTGGTTCGCTCTGTTATCTGGCTCGCTCTCACATCTTGCTCGCTCGCTTGCTCTCATGTCTGGCTCGCTCTCATATCTGGCTCGCTCGCTTGCTCTTATGTCTGGATCGATCGCTCTCATATCTATCTCCCTTGCTTGCTCTCATGTCTAGCTCGCTTGCTCTCATATCTGGCTCGCTCGCTTGCTCTCATGTCTGGCTCGCTCACTCTCATATCTGGCTCGCTCGCTTGCTCTCTTGTCTGGTTCGCTCTCTTATCTGGCTCGCTCGCTTGCTCTCATGTCTGGCTCACTCGCTCTCATATCTGGCTCGCTCGCTTGCTCTCATGTCTGGCTCGCTCGCTCTCATATCTGGCTCGCTCGCTTGCTCTCATGTCTGGCTCGATCGCTCTCATATCTGGCTCGCTCGCTTGCTCTCATGTCTGGCTCGCTTGCTCTCATATCTGGCTCGCTCGCTTGCTCTCATGTCTGGCTCGCTTGCTCTCATACCTGGTTCGCTCGCTTGCTCTCATGTCTAGCTCGTTCGCTCTCATATCTGGCTCGCTCGCTTGCATATCTGGCTCGCTCGCTTGCTATCTTGTCTGGCTCACTCTCTTATCTGGCTCGCTCGCTCGCATATCTGGCTCCCTCGCTCTCATATCTGGCTCGCTCGCTTGCTCTCATATCTGGCTCGCTCGCTTGCTCTCTTGTCTGGCTCGCTCTCTTATCTCGCTTGCTCTCATATCTGGCTCGCTCAATTGCTCTCATGTCTGTCTCGCTCTCATATCTGGCTCGCTCGCTTGCTCTCTTGTCTGGCTCGCTCTCTTATCTCTCTCGCTCTCATATCTGGCTCGCTCGCTTGCTCTCATATCTGGCTCGCTCTCATATCTTGCTCGCTCGCTTGCTCTCATGTCTGGCTCGCTCGCTCTCATATCTGGCTAGCTCGCTTGCTCTCATGTCTGGCTCGCTCGCTCTGATATCTAGCTCGCTCGCTTGCTCTCATGTCTGGCTCGCTCGCTCTCATATCTGGCTCGCTCGCTTGCTCTCTTGTCTGGTTCGCTCTCTTATCTGGCTCGCTTGCTCTCATATCTGGCTCGCTCGCTTGCTCTCATATCTGGCTCGCTCGCTTGCTCTCTTGTCTGGCTCGCTCTCTTATCTCGCTCGCTCTCATATCTGGCTCGCTCGCTTGCTCTCATATCTGGCTCGCTCGCTTGCTCTCATATCTGGCTCGCTCACTTGCTCTCTTGTCTGGCTCGCTCTCTTATCTGACTTGCTCGCATATCTGGCTCGCTCGATCTCATATCTTGCTCGCTCGCTTGCTCTCATGTCTGGCTCACTCGCTCTCATATCTGACTCGCTTGCTTGCTCTCTTGTCTGGCTCGCTCGCTCTCATATCTTGCTCTCTCGCTTGCTCTTATGTCTGGCTCGCTCGCTCTCATATCTGGCTCGCTCGCTTGATCTCATGTCTGGCTCGCTCGCTCTCATATCTGGCTCGCTCGCTTGCTCTTATGTCTGGCTCGATCGCTCTCATATCTATCTCGCTCGCTTGCTCTCATGTCTGGCTCGCTTGCTCTCATATCTGGCTCGCTCACTTGCTCTCATGTCTGGCTCGCTCACTCTCATATCTTGCTCGCTCGCTTGCTCTCATGTCTGGCTCGCTCGCTCTCATATCTGGCTCGCTCGCTTGCTCTCATGTCTGCCTCGCTCGCTCTCATATCTGGCTCGCTCGCTTGCTCTTATGTCTGGCTCGCTTGTTCTCATATATGGCTCGCTCGCTTGCTCTCATGTCTGGCTCGCTCACTCTCATATCTGGCTCGCTCGCTTGCTCTCTTGTCTGGTTCGCTCTCTTATCTGGCTCGCTCTCATATTTTGCTCGCTCGCTTGCTCTCATATCTGGCTCGCTCTCATATCTGGCTCGCTCGCTCTCATATCTGGCTCGCTCGCTTGCTCTCATGTCTGGCTCCCTCGCTATCATATCTGGCTCGCTCGCTTGCTCTCATGTCTGGCTAGCTCGCTTTCATATCTTGCTCGCTTGCTTGCTCTCATGTCTGGCTCGCTCGCTCTCATATCTGGCTCGCTCGCTCTCATATCTGGCTCGCTCGCTTGCTCACATGTCTGGCTCACTCGCTCTCATATCTGGTTCGCTCGCTTGCTCTCATGTCTGGCTCGCTCGCTCTCATATCTTGCTCGCTCGCTTGCTCACATGTCTGGCTCGCTCGCTCTCATATCTGGCTCGCTCGCTTGCTCTCATGTCTGGCTCGCTTTCATATCTGGCTCGCTCGCTTTCATATCTGGCTCGTTCGCTTGCTATCATGTCTGGCTCCCTCGCTCTCATATCTGGCTCGCTCGCTTGCTCTCATGTATGGCTCGCTCGCTCTTGTATCTTGCTCGCTCGCTTGCTCTCATGTCTGGCTCGCTCGCTCTCATATCTGGCTCGCTCGCTTGCTCTCATGTCTGGCTCCCTCGCTATCATATCTGGCTCGCTCGCTTGCTCTCATGTCTGGCTAGCTCGCTCTCATATCTTGCTCGCTTGCTTGCTCTCATGTCTGGCTCGCTCGCTCTCATATCTGGCTCGCTCGCTCTCATATCTGGCTCACTCGCTTGCTCACATGTCTGGCTCACTCGCTCTCATATCTGGCTCGCTCGTTTGCTCTCATGTCTGGCTCGCTCGCTCTCATATCTTGCTCGCTCGCTTGCTCACATGTCTGGCTCGCTCGCTCTCATATCTGGCTCGCTCGCTTGCTCTCATGTCTGGCTCGCTTTCATATCTGGCTCGCTCGCTTTCATATCTGGCTCGTTCGCTTGTTATCATGTCTGGCTCCCTCGCTCTCATATCTGGCTCGCTCGCTTGCTCTCATGTATGGCTCGCTCGCTCTTGTATCTTGCTCGCTCGCTTGCTCTCATGTCTGGCTCGCTCGCTCTCATATCTGGCTCGCTCGCTTGCTCTCATGTCTGGCTCGCTCGCTCCCATATCTGGCTCGCTCGTTTGCTCTCTTGTCTGGTTCGCTCTGTTATCTGGCTCGCTCTCACATCTTGCTCGCTCGCTTGCTCTTATGTCTGGCTCGCTCTCATATCTGGCTCGCTCGCTTGCTCTCATGTCTGGCTCGCTCGCTTGCTCTTATGTCTGGCTCGATCGCTCTCATATCTATCTCCCTTGCTTGCTCTCATGTCTAGCTCGCTTGCTCTCATATCTGGCTCGCTCGCTTGCTCTCATGTCTGGCTCACTCGCTCTCATATCTGGCTCGCTCGCTTGCTCTCATGTCTGGCTCGCTCGCTCTCATATCTGGCTCGCTCGCTTGCTCTCATGTCTGGCTCGATCGCTCTCATATCTGGCTCGCTCGCTTGCTCTCATGTCTGGCTCGCTTGCTCTCATATCTGGCTCGCTCGCTTGCTCTCATGTCTAGCTCGCTCGCTCTCATATATGGCTCGCTCGCTCGCATATCTGGCTCGCTCGCTTGCTATCTTGTCTGGCTCACTCTCTTATCTGGCTCGCTCGCTCGCATATCTGGCTCCCTCGCTCTCATATCTGGCTCGCTCGCTTGCTCTCATATCTGGCTCGCTCGCTTGCTCTCTTGTCTGGCTCGCTCTCTTATCTCGCTTGCTCTCATATGTGGCTCGCTCAATTGCTCTCATGTCTGGCTCGCTCGCTCTCATATCTGGCTCGCTCGCTTGCTCTCTTGTCTGGCTCGCTCTCTTATCTCTCTCGCTCTCATATCTGGCTCGCTCGCTTGCTCTCATATCTGGCTCGCTCTCATATCTTGCTCGCTCGCTTGCTCTCATGTCTGGCTCGCTCGCTCTCATATCTGGCTCGCTCGCTTGCTCTCATGTCTGGCTCGCTCGCTCTGATATCTAGCTCGCTCGCTTGCTCTCATGTCTGGCTCGCTCGCTCTCATATCTGGCTCGCTCGCTTGCTCTCTTGTCTGGTTCGCTCTCTTATCTGGCTCGCTTGCTCTCATATCTGGCTCGCTCGCTTGCTCTCATATCTGGCTCGCTCGCTTGCTCTCTTGTCTGGCTCGCTCTCTTATCTCGCTCGCTCTCATATCTGGCTCGCTCGCTTGCTCTCATGTCTGGCTCGCTCGCTTGTTCTCATATCTGGCTCGCTCACTTGCTCTCTTGTCTGGCTCGCTCTCTTATCTGACTTGCTCGCATATCTGGCTCGCTCGATCTCATATCTTGCTCGCTCGCTTGCTCTCATGTCTGGCTCACTCGCTCTCATATCTGGCTCGCTTGCTTGCTCTCTTGTCTGGCTCGCTCGCTCTCATATCTTGCTCTCTCGCTTGCTCTTATGTCTGGCTCGCTCGCTCTCATATCTGGCTCGCTCGCTTGATCTCATGTCTGGCTCGCTCGCTCTCATATCTGGCTCGTTCGCTTCCTCTTATGTCTGGCTCGATCGCTCTCATATCTATCTCGCTCGCTTGCTCTCATGTCTGGCTCGCTTGCTCTCATATCTGGCTCGCTCACTTGCTCTCATGTCTGGCTCGCTCACTCTCATATCTTGCTCGCTCGCTTGCTCTCATGTCTGGCTCGCTCGCTCTCATATCTGGCTCGCTCGCTTGCTCTCATGTCTGCCTCGCTCGCTCTCATATCTGGCTCGCTCGCTTGCTCTTATGTCTGGCTCGCTTGTTCTCATATCTGGCTCGCTCACTTGCTCTCTTGTCTGGCTCGCTCTCTTATCTGACTTGCTCGCATATCTGGCTCGCTCGATCTCATATCTTGCTCGCTCGCTTGCTCTCATGTCTGGCTCACTCGCTCTCATATCTGGCTCGCTTGCTTGCTCTCTTGTCTGGCTCGCTCGCTCTCATATCTTGCTCTCTCGCTTGCTCTTATGTCTGGCTCGCTCGCTCTCATATCTGGCTCGCTCGCTTGATCTCATGTCTGGCTCGCTCGCTCTCATATCTGGCTCGCTCGCTTGCTCTTATGTCTGGCTCGATCGCTCTCATATCTATCTCGCTCGCTTGCTCTCATGTCTGGCTCGCTTGCTCTCATATCTGGCTCGCTCACTTGCTCTCATGTCTGGCTCGCTCACTCTCATATCTTGCTCGCTTGCTTGCTCTCATGTCTGGCTCGCTCGCTCTCATATCTGGCTCGCTCGCTCGCATATCTGGCTCGCTCGCTTGCTCTCTTGTCTGACTCGCTCTCTTATCTGGCTCGCTCGCTCGCATATCTGGCTTGCTCGCTTGCTCTCATCTGGCTCGCTCGCTTGCTCTCATATCTGACTCGCTCGCTTGCTCTCTTGTCTGGCTCGCTCTCTTATCTCGCTCTCTCTCATATCTGGCTCGCTCGCTTGCTCTCATATCTGGCTCGCTCGCTTGCTCTCTTGTCTGGTTCGCTCTCTTATCTGGCTCGCTCGCTTGCATATCTGGCTCGCTCGCTTGCTCTCTTGTCTGGCTCACTCTCTTATCTGGCTCGCTCGCTCGCATATCTGGCTCCCTCGCTCTCATATCTGGCTCGCTCGCTTGCTCTCATATCTGGCTCGCTTGCTCTCTTGTCTGGCTCGCTCGCTTGCTCTCATGTCTGGCTCGCTCGCTTGTTCTCATATCTGGCTCGCTCACTTGCTCTCTTGTCTGGCTCGCTCTCTTATCTGACTTGCTCGCATATCTGGCTCGCTCGATCTCATATCTTGCTCGCTCGCTTGCTCTCATGTCTGGCTCACTCGCTCTCATATCTGGCTCGCTTGCTTGCTCTCTTGTCTGGCTCGCTCGCTCTCATATCTTGCTCTCTCGCTTGCTCTTATGTCTGGCTCGCTCGCTCTCATATCTATCTCGCTCGCTTGCTCTCATGTCTGGCTCACTCGCTCTCATATCTGGCTCGCTTGCTTGCTCTCTTGTCTGGCTCGCTCGCTCTCATATCTTGCTCTCTCGCTTGCTCTTATGTCTGGCTCGCTCGCTCTCATATCTATCTCGCTCGCTCGCTCTCATATCTGGCTCGCTCGCTTGATCTCATGTCTGGCTCGCTCGCTCTCATATCTGGCTCGCTCGCTTGCTCTTATGTCTGGCTCGATCGCTCTCATATCTATCTCGCTCGCTTGCTCTCATGTCTGGCTCGCTTGCTCTCATATCTGGCTCGCTCACTTGCTCTCATGTCTGGCTCGCTCACTCTCATATCTTGCTCGCTCGCTTGCTCTCATGTCTGGCTCGCTCGCTCTCATATCTGGCTCGCTCGCTTGCTCTCATGTCTGCCTCGCTCGCTCTCATATCTGGCTCGCTCGCTTGCTCTTATGTCTGGCTCGCTTGGTCTCATATATGGCTCGCTCGCTTGCTCTCATGTCTGGCTCGCTCACTCTCATATCTGGCTCGCTCGCTTGCTCTCTTGTCTGGTTCGCTCTCTTATCTGGCTCGCTCTCATATTTTGCTCGCTCGCTTGCTCTCATGTCTGGCTCGCTCTCATATCTGGCTCGCTCGCTCTCATATCTGGCTCGCTCGCTTGCTCTCATGTCTGGCTCGCTCGCTCTCATATCTGGCTCGCTCGCTTGCTCTCATGTCTGGCTCGCTCGCTCTCATATCTGGCTCGCTCGCTTGCTCTCATGTCTGGCTCGCTCGCTCTCATATCTGGCTCGCTCGCTTGCTCTCATGTCTGGCTCGCTCGCTCTCATATCTGGCTCGCTCGCTCGCTCTCATGTCTGGCTCGCTCGCTCTCATATCTTGCTCGCTCGCTTGCTCTCGTGTCTGTCTCGCTCGCTTGCTCTCATGTCTGGCTCACTCACTCTCATATCTGGCTCGCTCGCTTGTTCTCATGTCTGGCTCGATCGCTCTCATATCTGGCTTGCTCGCTTGCTCTCATGTCTGGCTCGCTTGCTCTCATATCTGGCTCGCTCGCTTGCTTTTATGTCTGGCTCGATCGCTCTCATATCTATCTCGCTCGCTTGCTCTCATGTCTGGCTCGCTTGCTCTCATATCAGGCTCGCTAACTTGCTCTCATGTCTGGCTCGCTCACTCTCATATCTGGCTCGCTCGCTTGCTCTCTTGTCTGGTTCGCTCTCTTATCTGGCCCGCTCTCATATCTTGCTCGCTCGCTTGCTCTCATGTCTGGCTCGCTCTTATATCTGGCTCGCTCGCTCTCATATCTGGCTCGCTCGCTTGCTCTCATGTCTGCCTCGCTCGCTCTCATATCTGGCTCGCTCGCTTGCTCTTATGTCTGGCTCGCTTGTTCTCATATATGGCTCGCTCGCTTGCTCTCATGTCTGGCTCGCTCACTCTCATATCTGGCTCGCTCGCTTGCTCTCTTGTCTGGTTCGCTCTCTTATCTGGCTCGCTCTCATATTTTGCTCGCTCGCTTGCTCTCATGTCTGGCTCGCTCTCATATCTGGCTTGCTCGCTCTCATATCTGGCTCGCTCGCTTGCTCTCATGTCTGGCTCGCTCGCTCTCATATCTGGCTCGCTCGCTTGCTCTCATGTCTGGCTCGCTCGCTCTCATATCTGGCTCGCTCGCTTGCTCTCATGTCTGGCTCGCTCGCTCTCATATCTGGCTCGATCGCTTGCTCTCATGTCTGGCTCGCTCGCTCTCATATCTGGCTCGCTCGCTCGCTCTCATGTCTGGCTCGCTCGCTCTCATATCTGGCTCGCTCGCTTGCTCTCATGTTTGGTTCGCTATCTTATCTGGCTCGCTCTCATATCTTGCTCGCTCGCTCGCTCTCATGTCTGGCTCGCTCGCTCTCATATCTGGCTCGCTCGCTTGCTCTTATGTCTGGCTCGATCGCTCTCATATCTATCTCGCTCGCTTGCTCTCATGTCTGGCTCGCTTGCTCTCATGTCTGGCTCACTCGCTCTCACATCTGGCTCGCTTGCTTCCTCTCATGTCTGGCTCGCTCACTCTCATATCTGGCTTGCTCGCTTGCTCTCATGTCTGGCTCGCTTGCTCTCATATCTGGCTCGCTCGCTTGCTTTTATGTCTGGCTCGATCGCTCTCATATCTATCTTGCTCGCTTGCTCTCATGTCTGGCTCGCTCGCTCTCATATCTTGCTCTCTCGCTTGCTCTTATGTCTGGCTCGCTCGCTCTCATATCTGGCTCGCTCGCTTGATCTCATGTCTGGCTCGCTCGCTCTCATATCTGGCTCGCTCGCTTGCTCTTATGTCTGGCTCGATCGCTCTCATATCTATCTCGCTCGCTTGCTCTCATGTCTGGCTCGCTTGCTCTCATATCTGGCTCGCTCACTTGCTCTCATGTCTGGCTCGCTCACTCTCATATCTTGCTCGCTCGCTTGCTCTCATGTCTGGCTCGCTCGCTCTCATATCTGGCTCGCTCGCTTGCTCTCATGTCTGCCTCGCTCGCTCTCATATCTGGCTCGCTCGCTTGCTCTTATGTCTGGCTCGCTTGTTCTCATATATGGCTCGCTCGCTTGCTCTCATGTCTGGCTCGCTCACTCTCATATCTGGCTCGCTCGCTTGCTCTCTTGTCTGGTTCGCTCTCTTATCTGGCTCGCTCTCATATTTTGCTCGCTCGCTTGCTCTCATGTCTGGCTCGCTCTCATATCTGGCTCGCTCGCTCTCATATCTGGCTCGCTCGCTTGCTATCATGTCTGGCTCGCTCGCTCTCATATCTGGCTCGCTCGCTTGCTCTCATGTCTGGCTCGCTCGCTCTCATATCTGGCTCGCTCGCTTGCTCTCATGTCTGGCTCGCTCGCTCTCATATCTGGCTCGCTCGCTTGCTCTCATGTCTGGCTCGCTTGCTCTCATGTCTGGCTCGCTCTCATATCTTGCTCACTCGCTTGCTCTCGTGTCTGTCTCGCTCGCTTGCTCTCATGTCTGGCTCACTCACTCTCATATCTGGCTCGCTCGCTTGTTCTCATGTCTGGCTCGATCGCTCTCATATCTGGCTTGCTCGCTTGCTCTCATGTCTGGCTCGCTTGCTCTCATATCTGGCTCGCTCGCTTGCTTTTATGTCTGGCTCGATCGCTCTCATATCTATCTCGCTCGCTTGCTCTCATGTCTGGCTCGCTTGCTCTCATATCAGGCTCGCTCACTTGCTCTCATGTCTGGCTCGCTCACTCTCATATCTGGCTCGCTCGCTTGCTCTCTTGTCTGGTTCGCTCTCTTATCTGGCTCGCTCTCATATCTTGCTCGCTCGCTTGCTCTTATGTCTGGCTCGCTCTTATACCTGGCTCGCTCGCTCTCATATCTGGCTCGCTCGCTTGCTCTCATGTCTGCCTCGCTCGCTCTCATATCTGGCTCGCTCGCTTGCTCTTATTTCTGGCTCGCTTGTTTTCATATATGGCTCGCTCGCTTGCTCTCATGTCTGGCTCGCTCACTCTCATATCTGGTTCGCTCGCTTGCTCTCTTGTCTGGTTCGCTCTCTTATCTGGCTCGCTCTCATATTTTGCTCGCTCGCTTGCTCTCATGTCTGGCTCGCTCTCATATCTGGCTTGCTCGCTCTCATATCTGGCTCGCTCGCTTGCTCTCATGTCTGGCTCGCTCGCTCTCATATCTGGCTCGCTCGCTTGCTCTCATGTCTGGCTCGCCCGCTCTCATATCTGGCTCGCTCGCTTGCTCTCATGTCTGGCTCGCTCGCTCTCATATCTGGCTCGCTCGCTTGCTCTCATGTCTGGCTCGCTCGCTCTCATATCTGGCTCGCTCGCTCGCTCTCATGTCTGGCTCGCTCGCTCTCATATCTGGCTCGCTCGCTTGCTCTCATGTCTGGTTCGCTATCTTATCTGGCTCGCTCTCATATCTTGCTCGCTCGCTCGCTCTCATGTCTGGCTCGCTCGCTCTCATATCTGGCTCGCTCGCTTGCTCTTATGTCTGGCTCGATCGCTCTCATATCTATCTCGCTCGCTTGCTCTCATGTCTGGCTCGCTTCCTCTCATGTCTGGCTCGCTCGCTCTCATATCTGGCTTGCTCGCTTGCTCTCATGTCTGGCTCGCTTGCTCTCATATCTGGCTCGCTCGCTTGCTTTTATGTCTGGCTCGATCGCTCTCATATCTATCTTGCTCGCTTGCTCTCATGTCTGGCTCGCTTGCTCTCATGTCTGGCTCACTCGCTCTCATATCTGGCTCGCTCGCTTGCTCTCATGTCTGACTCGCTCACTCTCATATCTGGCTCGCTCGCTCGCATATCTGGCTCGCTCGCTTGCTCTCTTGTCTGGCTCACTCTCTTATCTGGCTCGCTCGCTTGCTCTCATGTCTGGCTCGCTCACTCTCATATCTTGCTCGCTCGCTTGCTCTCTTGTCTGGTTCACTCGCTCTCATATCTGGCTCGCTCGCTTGCTCTCATGTCTGGCTCGCTCACTCTCATATCTGGCTCGCTCGCTTGCTCTCTTGTCTGGTTCGCTCTCTTATCTGGCTCGCTCGCATATCTGGCTCGCTCGATCTCATATCTTGCTCGCTCGCTTGCTCTCATGTCTGGCTCGCTTGCTCTCATGTCTGGCTCACTCGCTCTCATATCTGGCTCGCTCGCTTGCTCTCATGTCTGACTCGCTCACTCTCATATCTGGCTCGCTCGCTCGCATATCTGGCTCGTTCGCTTGCTCTCTTGTCTGGCTCACTCTCTTATCTGGCTCGCTCGCTTGCTCTCAATTCTGGCTCGCTCACTCTCATATCTTGCTCGCTCGCTTGCTCTCTTGTCTGGTTCGCTCTCTTATCTGGCTCGCTCTCATATCTTGCTCGCTCGCTTGCTCTCCTGTCTGGCTCGCTCTCATATCTGGCTCGCTCGCTATCATATCTGGCTCGCTCGCTTGCTCTCATGTCTGGTTCACTCGCTCTCATATCTGGCTCGCTCGCTTGCTCTCATGTATGGCTCTCTCTCTCTCATATCTTGCTCGCTTGCTTGCTCTCATGTCTGGCTCGCTCGCTCTCATAACTGGCTCGCTCGCTTGCTCTCATGTCTGGCTCGCTCGCTCTCATATCTGGCTCGCTCGCTTGCTCTCTTGTCTGGTTCGCTCTCTTATCTGGCTCGCTCGCATATCTGGCTCGCTCGATCTCATATCTTGCTCGCTCGCTTGCTCTCATGTCTGGCTCGCTCGCTCTCATATCTGGCTCGCTCGCTTGCTCTCTTGTCTGGCTCGCTCTCTTATCTGGCTCGCTCGCATATCTGGCTCGCTCGATCTCATATCTTGCTCGCTCGCTTGCTCTCATGTCTGGCTCGCTCGCTCTCATATCTGGCTCGCTCGCTTGCTCTCTTGTCTGGCTCGCTCTCTTATCTCGCTCGCTCTCATATCTGGCTCGCTCGCTTGCTCTCATATCTGGCTCGCTCGCTTGCTCTCATATCTGGCTCGCTCACTTGCTCTCTTGTCTGGCTCGCTCTCTTATCTGACTTGCTCGCATTTCTGGCTCGCTCGATCTCATATCTTGCTCGCTCGCTTGCTCTCATGCCTGGCTCACTCGCTCTCATATCTGGCTCGCTTGCTCTCATGTCTGGCTCGCTCGCTCTCATATCTTGCTCGCTAGCTTGCTCTCATGTCTGGCTCGCTCGCTCTCATATCTGGCTCTCTCGCTTGCTCTCATGTCTGGCTCGCTCACTCTCACATCTGGCTCGCTCGCTTGCTCTCATGTCTGGCTCCCTCGCTCTTATATCTGGCTCGCTCGCTTGCTCTCATGTCTGGCTCGCTCGCTCTCATATCTGGCTCGCTCGCTTGCTCTCTTGTCTGGTTCGCTCTCTTATCTGACTCGCTTGCTCTCATATCTGGCTCGCTCGCTTGCTCTCATGTCTGGTTCGCTATCTTATCTGGCTCGCTCTCATATCTTGCTCGCTCGCTCGCTCCCATGTCTGGCTCGCTCGCTCTCATATCTGGCTCGCTCGCTTGCTCTTATGTCTGGCTCGATCGCTCTCATATCTATCTCGCTCGCTTGCTCTCATGTCTGGCTCGCTTCCTCTCATGTCTGGCTCGCTCGCTCTCATATCTGGCTTGCTCGCTTGCTCTCATGTCTGGCTCGCTTGCTCTCATATCTGGCTCGCTCGCTTGCTTTTATGTCTGGCTCGATCGCTCTCATATCTATCTTGCTCGCTTGCTCTCATGTCTGGCTCGCTTGCTCTCATGTCTGGCTCACTCGCTCTCATATCTGGCTCGCTCGCTTGCTCTCATGTCTGACTCGCTCACTCTCATATCTGGCTCGCTCGCTCGCATATCTGGCTCGCTCGCTTGCTCTCTTGTCTGGCTCACTCTCTTATCTGGCTCGCTCGCTTGCTCTCATGTCTGGCTCGCTCACTCTCATATCTTGCTCGCTCGCTTGCTCTCTTGTCTGGTTCACTCGCTCTCATATCTGGCTCGCTCGCTTGCTCTCATGTCTGGCTCGCTCACTCTCATATCTGGCTCGCTCGCTCGCATATCTGGCTCGTTCGCTTGCTCTCTTGTCTGGCTCACTCTCTTATCTGGCTCGCTCGCTTGCTCTCATGTCTGGCTCGCTCACTCTCATATCTTGCTCGCTCGCTTGCTCTCTTGTCTGGTTCACTCGCTCTCATATCTGGCTCGCTCGCTTGCTCTCATGTCTGGCTCGCTCACTCTCATATCTGGCTCGCTCGCTCGCATATCTGGCTCGTTCGCTTGCTCTCTTGTCTGGCTCACTCTCTTATCTGGCTCGCTCGCTTGCTCTCATGTCTGGCTCGCTCACTCTCATATCTTGCTCGCTCGCTTGCTCTCTTGTCTGGTTCGCTCTCTTATCTGGCTCGCTCTCATATCTTGCTCGCTCGCTTGCTCTCCTGTCTGGCTCGCTCTCATATCTGGCTCGCTCGCTATGATATCTGGCTCGCTCGCTTGCTCTCATGTCTGGCTCACTCGCTCTCATATCTGGCTCGCTCGCTTGCTCTCATGTATGGCTCGCTCTCTCTCATATCTTGCTCGCTTGCTTGCTCTCATGTCTGGCTCGCTCGCTCTCATAACTGGCTCGCTCGCTTGCTCTCATGTCTGGCTCGCTCGCTCTCATATCTGGCTCGCTCGCTTGCTCTCTTGTCTGGTTCGCTCTCTTATCTGGCTCGCTCGCATATCTGGCTCGCTCGATCTCATATCTTGCTCGCTCGCTTGCTCTCATGTCTGGCTCGCTCGCTCTCATATCTGGCTCGCTCGCTTGCTCTCTTGTCTGGCTCGCTCTCTTATCTGGCTCGCTCGCATATCTGGCTCGCTCGATCTCATATCTTGCTCGCTCGCTTGCTCTCATGTCTGGCTCGCTCGCTCTCATATCTGGCTCGCTCGCTTGCTCTCTTGTCTGGCTCGCTCTCTTATCTCGCTCGCTCTCATATCTGGCTCGCTCGCTTGCTCTCATATCTGGCTCGCTCGCTTGCTCTCATATCTGGCTCGCTCACTTGCTCTCTTGTCTGGCTCGCTCTCTTATCTGACTTGCTCGCATTTCTGGCTCGCTCGATCTCATATCTTGCTCGCTCGCTTGCTCTCATGCCTGGCTCACTCGCTCTCATATCTGGATCGCTTGCTCTCATGTCTGGCTCGCTCGCTCTCATATCTTGCTCGCTAGCTTGCTCTCATGTCTGGCTCGCTCGCTCTCATATCTGGCTCTCTCGCTTGCTCTCATGTCTGGCTCGCTCACTCTCACATCTGGCTCGCTCGCTTGCTCTCATGTCTGGCTCCCTTGCTCTCATATCTGGCTCGCTCGCTTGCTCTCATGTCTGGCTCGCTCGCTCTCATATCTGGCTCGCTCGCTTGCTCTCTTGTCTGGTTCGCTCTCTTATCTGACTCGCTTGCTCTCATATCTGGCTCGCTCGCTTGCTCTCATATCTGGCTCGCTCGCTTGCTCTCTTGTCTAGCTCGCTCTCTTATCTCGCTCGCTCTCATATCTGGCTCGCTCGCTTGCTCTCATATCTGGCTCGCTCGCTTGCTCTCATATCTGGCTCGCTCACTTGCTCTCTTGTCTGGCTCGCTCTCTTATCTGGCTCGCTCGCTCGCATAACTGGCTCGCTCTCTTGCTCTCATCTGGCTCGCTCGCTTGCTCTCATGTCTGGCTCGCTCGCTCTCATATCTGGCTCGCTCGCTTGCTCTCATGTCTGGCTCCCTCGCTCTCATATCTGGCTCGCTCGCTTGCTCTAATGTCTGTCTCGCTCGCTCACATATCTGGCTCGCTCTCTTGCTCTCATGTCTGGCTCACTCGCTCTCATATCTGGCTCGCTCGCTTGCTCTCTTGTCTGGTTCACTCTCTTATCTGGCTCGCTTGCTCTCATATCTGGCTCGCTCGCTTGCTCTCATATCTGGCTCGCTCGCTTGCTCTCTTGTCTGGCTCGCTCTCTTATCTCGCTCGCTCTCATATCTGGCTCGCTCGCTTGCTCTCATATCTGGCTCGCTCGCTTGCTCTCATATCTGGCTCACTCACTTGCTCTCTTGTCTGGCTCACTCTCTTATCTGGCTCGCTCGCTCGCATAACTGGCTTGCTGGCTTGCTCTCATCTGGCTCGCTCGCTTGCTCTCATGTCTGGCTCGCTCGCTCTCATATCTGGCTCGCTCGCTTGCTCTTATGTCTGGCTCGATCGCTCTCATATCTATCTCGCTCGCTTGCTCTCATGTCTGGCTCGCTTGCTCTCATGTCTGGCTCACTCGCTCTCATATCTGGCTCGCTCGCTTCCTCTCATGTCTGGCTCGCTCGCTCTCATATCTTGCTCGCTCGCTTGCTCTCGTGTCTGGCTCGCTCGCTTGCTCTCATGTCTGGCTCACTCACTCTCATATCTGGCTCGCTCGCTTGTTCTCATGTCTGGCTCGATCGCTCTCATATCTGGCTTGCTCGCTTGCTCTCATGTCTGGCTCGCTTGCTCTCATATCTGGCTCGCTCGCTTGCTTTTATGTCTGGCTCGATCGCTCTCATATCTATCTCGCTCGCTTGCTCTCATGTCTGGCTCGCTTGCTCTCATGTCTGGCTCACTCGCTCTCATATCTGGCTCGCTCGCTTGCTCTCATGTCTGGCTCGCTCACTCTCATATCTGGCTCGCTCGCTCGCATATCTGGCTCGCTCGCTTGCTCTCTTGTCTGGCTCACTCTCTTATCTGGCTCGCTCGCTTGCTCTCATGTCTGGCTCGCTCACTCTCATATCTTGCTCGCTCGCTCACTTCCATATCTTGCTCGCTCGCTTGCTCTCTTGTCTGGCTCGCTCTCTTATCTCGCTCGCTCTCATTTCTGGCTCGCTCGCTTGCTCTCATATCTGGCTCGCTCACTTGCTCTCATATCTGGCTCGCTCACTTGCTCTCTTGTCTGGCTCGCTCTCTTATCTGGCTCGCTCGCTCGCATAACTGGCTCGCTCGCTTGCTCATCTGGCTCGCTCGCTTGCTCTCATGTCTGGCTCGCTCGATCTCATATCTGGCTCGCTCGCTTGCTCTCATATCTGGCTCGCTCGCTTGCTCTCTTGTCTGGCTCGCTCTCTTATCTCGCTCGCTCTCATATCTTGCTCGCTCGCTCGCTCTCATATCTGGCTTGCTCGCTTGCTCTCATATCTGGCTCGCTCACTTGCTCTCTTGTCTGGCTCGCTCTCTTATCTGACTTGCTCGCATATCTGGCTCGCTCGATCTCATATCTTGCTCGCTCGCTTGCTCTCATGTCTGGCTCGCTCGCTCTCATATCTTGCTCGCTAGCTTGCTCTCATGTCTGGCTCGCTCGCTCTCATATCTGGCTCGCTCGCTTGCTCTCATGTCTGGCTCGCTCACTCTCATATCTGGCTCGCTCGCTTGCTCTCATGTCTGGCTCCCTCGCTCTCATATCTGGCTCGCTCGCTTGCTCTCATGTCTGGCTCGCTCGCTCTCATATCTGGCTCGCTCGCTTGCTCTCTTGTCTGGTTAGCTCTCTTATCTGGCTCGCCTGCTCTCATATCTGGCTCGCTCACTTGCTCTCATATCTGGCTCGCTCGCTTGCTCTCTTGTCTGACTCGCTCTCTTATCTCGCTCGCTCTCATATCTGGCTCGCTCGCTTGCTCTCATATCTGGCTCGCTCACTTGCTCTCTTGTCTGGCTCGCTCTCTTATCTGGCTCGCTCGCATAACTGGCTCACTCTCTTATCTGGCTCGCTCGCATATCTGGTTCGCTCGATCTCATATCTTTCTCGCTGGCTTGCTCTCATGTCTGGCTCACTCGCTCTCATATCTTGCTCGCTCGCTTGCTCTCATGTCTGTCTCGCTCGCTCTCATATCTGGCTCGCTCGCTTGCTCTCATGTCTGGGTCGCTCGCTCTCATATCTGGCTCGCTCGCTTGCTCTCATGTCTGGCTCGCTCGCTCTCATATCTGGCTCGCTCGCTTGCTCTCTTGTCTGGCTCGCTCTCTTATCTCTCTCGCTCTCATATCTGGCTCGCTCGCTTGCTCTCATATCTGGCTCGCTCTCATATCTTGCTCGCTCGCTTGCTCTCATGTCTGGCTCGCTCGCTCTCATATCTGGCTCGCTCGCTTGCTCTCATGTCTGGCTCGCTCGCTCTGATATCTAGCTCGCTCGCTTGCTCTCATGTCTGGCTCGCTCGCTCTCATATCTGGCTCGCTCGCTTGCTCTCTTGTCTGACTCGCTCTCTTATCTCGCTCGCTCTCATATCTGGCTCGCTCGCTTGCTCTCATATCTGGCTCGCTCACTTGCTCTCTTGTCTGGCTCGCTCTCTTATCTGGCTCGCTCGCATAACTGGCTCACTCTCTTATCTGGCTCGCTCGCATATCTGGTTCGCTCGATCTCATATCTTTCTCGCTGGCTTGCTCTCATGTCTGGCTCACTCGCTCTCATATCTGGCTCGCTCGCTTGCTCTCATGTCTGGCTCACTCGCTCTCATATCTTGCTCGCTCGCTTGCTCTCATGTCTGTCTCGCTCGCTCTCATATCTGGCTCGCTCGCTTGCTCTCATGTCTGGCTCGCTCGCTCTCATATCTGGCTCGCTCGCTTGCTCTCATGTCTGGCTCGCTCGCTCTCATATCTGGCTCGATCGCTTGCTCTCTTGTCTGGCTCGCTCTCTTATCTCTCTCGCTCTCATATCTGGCTCGCTCGCTTGCTCTCATATCTGGCTCGCTCTCATATCTTGCTCGCTCGCTTGCTCTCTTATCTGGCTCGCTCGCATATCTGGTTCGCTCGATCTCATATCTTTCTCGCTGGCTTGCTCTCATGTCTGGCTCACTCGCTCTCATATCTTGCTCGCTCGCTTGCTCTCATGTCTGGCTCGCTCGCTCTCATATCTGGCTCGCTCGCTTGCTCTCATGTCTGGCTCGCTCGCTCTCATATCTGGCTCGCTCGCTTGCTCTCTTGTCTGGCTCGCTCTCTTATCTCTCTCGCTCTCATATCTGGCTCGCTCGCTTGCTCTCATATCTGGCTCGCTCTCATATCTTGCTCGCTCGCTTGCTCTCATGTCTGGCTCGCTCGCTCTCATATCTGGCTCGCTCGCTTGCTCTCATGTCTGGCTCGCTCGCTCTGATATCTAGCTCGCTCGCTTGCTCTCATGTCTGGCTCGCTCGCTCTCATATCTGGCTCGCTCGCTTGCTCTCTTGTCTGGTTCGCTCTCTTATCTGGCTCGCTTGCTCTCATATCTGGCTCGCTCGCTTGCTTTCATATCTGGCTCGCTCGCTTGCTCTCTTGTCTGGCTCGCTCTCTTATCTCGCTCGCTCTCATATCTGTCTCGCTCGCTTGCTCTCATGTCTGGCTCGCTCGCTCTCATATCTTGCTCGCTAGCTTGCTCTCATGTCTGGCTCGCTTGCTCTCATATCTGGCTCGCTCGCTTGCTCTCATGTCTGGCTCGCTCACTCTCATATCTGGCTCGCTCGCTTGCTCTCATGTCTGGCTCCCTCGCTCTCATATCTGGCTCGCTCGCTTGCTCTCATGTCTGGCTCGCTCGCTCTCATATCTGGCTCGCTCGCTTGCTCTCTTGTCTGGTTAGCTCTCTTATCTGGCTCGCTTGCTCTCATATCTGGCTCGCTCGCTTGCTCTCATATCTGGTTTGCTCGCTTGCTCTCTTGTCTGACTCGCTCTCTTATCTCGCTCGCTCTCATATCTGGCTCGCTCGCTTGCTCTCATATCTGGCTCGCTCGCTTGCTCTCATATCTGGCTCGCTCGCTTGCTCTCATATCTGGCTCACTCACTTGCTCTCTTGTCTGGCTCACTCTCTTATCTGGCTCGCTCGCTCGCATAACTGGCTTGCTGGCTTGCTCTCATCTGGCTCGCTCGCTTGCTCTCATGTCTGGCTCGCTCGCTCTCATATCTGGCTCGCTCGCTTGCTCTTATGTCTGGCTCGATCGCTCTCATATCTATCTCGCTCGCTTGCTCTCATGTCTGGCTCGCTTGCTCTCATGTCTGGCTCACTCGCTCTCATATCTGGCTCGCTCGCTTCCTCTCATGTCTGGCTCGCTCGCTCTCATATCTTGCTCGCTCGCTTGCTCTCGTGTCTGGCTCGCTCGCTTGCTCTCATGTCTGGCTCACTCACTCTCATATCTGGCTCGCTCGCTTGTTCTCATGTCTGGCTCGATCGCTCTCATATCTGGCTTGCTCGCTTGCTCTCATGTCTGGCTCGCTTGCTCTCATATCTGGCTCGCTCGCTTGCTTTTATGTCTGGCTCGATCGCTCTCATATCTATCTCGCTCGCTTGCTCTCATGTCTGGCTCGCTTGCTCTCATGTCTGGCTCACTCGCTCTCATATCTGGCTCGCTCGCTTGCTCTCATGTCTGGCTCGCTCACTCTCATATCTGGCTCGCTCGCTCGCATATCTGGCTCGCTCGCTTGCTCTCTTGTCTGGCTCACTCTCTTATCTGGCTCGCTCGCTTGCTCTCATGTCTGGCTCGCTCACTCTCATATCTTGCTCGCTCGCTCACTCTCATATCTTGCTCGCTCGCTTGCTCTCTTGTCTGGCTCGCTCTCTTATCTCGCTCGCTCTCATATCTGGCTCGCTCGCTTGCTCTCATATCTGGCTCGCTCACTTGCTCTCATATCTGGCTCGCTCGCTTGCTCTTATGTCTGGCTCGATCGCTCTCATATCTATCTCGCTCGCTTGCTCTCATGTCTGGCTCGCTTGCTCTCATGTCTGGCTCACTCGCTCTCATATCTGGCTCGCTCGCTTCCTCTCATGTCTGGCTCGCTCGCTCTCATATCTTGCTCGCTCGCTTGCTCTCGTGTCTGGCTCGCTCGCTTGCTCTCATGTCTGGCTCACTCACTCTCATATCTGGCTCGCTCGCTTGTTCTCATGTCTGGCTCGATCGCTCTCATATCTGGCTTGCTCGCTTGCTCTCATGTCTGGCTCGCTTGCTCTCATATCTGGCTCGCTCGCTTGCTTTTATGTCTGGCTCGATCGCTCTCATATCTATCTCGCTCGCTTGCTCTCATGTCTGGCTCGCTTGCTCTCATGTCTGGCTCACTCGCTCTCATATCTGGCTCGCTCGTTGCTCTCATGTCTGGCTCGCTCACTCTCATATCTGGCTCGCTCGCTCGCATATCTGGCTCGCTCGCTTGCTCTCTTGTCTGGCTCACTCTCTTATCTGGCTCGCTCGCTTGCTCTCATGTCTGGCTCGCTCACTCTCATATCTTGCTCGCTCGCTCACTTCCATATCTTGCTCGCTCGCTTGCTCTCTTGTCTGGCTCGCTCTCTTATCTCGCTCGCTCTCCTTTCTGGCTCGCTCGCTTGCTCTCATATCTGGCTCGCTCACTTGCTCTCATATCTGGCTCGCTCACTTGCTCTCTTGTCTGGCTCGCTCTCTTATCTGGCTCGCTCGCTCGCATAACTGGCTCGCTCGCTTGCTCATCTGGCTCGCTCGCTTGCTCTCATGTCTGGCTCGCTCGATCTCATATCTGGCTCGCTCGCTTGCTCTCATATCTGGCTCGCTCGCTTGCTCTCTTGTCTGGCTCGCTCTCTTATCTCGCTCGCTCTCATATCTTGCTCGCTCGCTCGCTCTCATATCTGGCTTGCTCGCTTGCTCTCATATCTGGCTCGCTCACTTGCTCTCTTGTCTGGCTCGCTCTCTTATCTGACTTGCTCGCATATCTGGCTAGCTCGATCTCATATCTTGCTCGCTCGCTTGCTCTCATGTCTGGCTCGCTCGCTCTCATATCTTGCTCGCTAGCTTGCTCTCATGTCTGGCTCGCTCGCTCTCATATCTGGCTCGCTCGCTTGCTCTCATGTCTGGCTCGCTCACTCTCATATCTGGCTCGCTCGCTTGCTCTCATGTCTGGCTCCCTCGCTCTCATATCTGGCTCGCTCGCTTGCTCTCATGTCTGGCTCGCTCGCTCTCATATCTGGCTCGCTCGCTTGCTCTCTTGTCTGGTTAGCTCTCTTATCTGGCTCGCCTGCTCTCATATCTGGCTCGCTCACTTGCTCTCATATCTGGCTCGCTCGCTTGCTCTCTTGTCTGACTCGCTCTCTTATCTCGCTCGCTCTCATATCTGGCTCGCTCGCTTGCTCTCATATCTGGCTCGCTCACTTGCTCTCTTGTCTGGCTCGCTCTCTTATCTGGCTCGCTCGCATAACTGGCTCACTCTCTTATCTGGCTCGCTCGCATATCTGGTTCGCTCGATCTCATATCTTTCTCGCTGGCTTGCTCTCATGTCTGGCTCACTCGCTCTCATATCTTGCTCGCTCGCTTGCTCTCATGTTTGTCTCGCTCGCTCTCATATCTGGCTCGCTCGCTTGCTCTCATGTCTGGCTCGCTCGCTCTCATATCTGGCTCGCTCGCTTGCTCTCATGTCTGGCTCGCTCGCTCTCATATCTGGCTCGCTCGCTTGCTCTCTTGTCTGGCTCGCTCTCTTATCTCTCTCGCTCTCATATCTGGCTCGCTCGCTTGCTCTCATATCTGGCTCGCTCTCATATCTTGCTCGCTCGCTTGCTCTCATGTCTGGCTCGCTCGCTCTCATATCTGGCTCGCTCGCTTGCTCTCATGTCTGGCTCGCTCGCTCTGATATCTAGCTCGCTCGCTTGCTCTCATGTCTGGCTCGCTCGCTCTCATATCTGGCTCGCTCGCTTGCTCTCTTGTCTGACTCGCTCTCTTATCTCGCTCGCTCTCATATCTGGCTCGCTCGCTTGCTCTCATATCTGGCTCGCTCACTTGCTCTCTTGTCTGGCTCGCTCTCTTATCTGGCTCGCTCGCATAACTGGCTCACTCTCTTATCTGGCTCGCTCGCATATCTGGTTCGCTCGATCTCATATCTTTCTCGCTGGCTTGCTCTCATGTCTGGCTCACTCGCTCTCATATCTGGCTCGCTCGCTTGCTCTCATGTCTGGCTCACTCGCTCTCATATCTTGCTCGCTCGCTTGCTCTCATGTCTGTCTCGCTCGCTCTCATATCTGGCTCGCTCGCTTGCTCTCATGTCTGGCTCGCTCGCTCTCATATCTGGCTCGCTCGCTTGCTCTCATGTCTGGCTCGCTCGCTCTCATATCTGGCTCGCTCGCTTGCTCTCTTGTCTGGCTCGCTCTCTTATCTCTCTCGCTCTCATATCTGGCTCGCTCGCTTGCTCTCATATCTGGCTCGCTCTCATATCTTGCTCGCTCGCTTGCTCTCTTATCTGGCTCGCTCGCATATCTGGTTCGCTCGATCTCATATCTTTCTCGCTGGCTTGCTCTCATGTCTGGCTCACTCGCTCTCATATCTTGCTCGCTCGCTTGCTCTCATGTCTGGCTCGCTCGCTCTCATATCTGGCTCGCTCGCTTGCTCTCATGTCTGGCTCGCTCGCTCTCATATCTGGCTCGCTCGCTTGCTCTCTTGTCTGGCTCGCTCTCTTATCTCTCTCGCTCTCATATCTGGCTCGCTCGCTTGCTCTCATATCTGGCTCGCTCTCATATCTTGCTCGCTCGCTTGCTCTCATGTCTGGCTCGCTCGCTCTCATATCTGGCTCGCTCGCTTGCTCTCATGTCTGGCTCGCTCGCTCTGATATCTAGCTCGCTCGCTTGCTCTCATGTCTGGCTCGCTCGCTCTCATATCTGGCTCGCTCGCTTGCTCTCTTGTCTGGTTCGCTCTCTTATCTGGCTCGCTTGCTCTCATATCTGGCTCGCTCGCTTGCTTTCATATCTGGCTCGCTCGCTTGCTCTCTTGTCTGGCTCGCTCTCTTATCTCGCTCGCTCTCATATCTGTCTCGCTCGCTTGCTCTCATGTCTGGCTCGCTCGCTCTCATATCTTGCTCGCTAGCTTGCTCTCATGTCTGGCTCGCTTGCTCTCATATCTGGCTCGCTCGCTTGCTCTCATGTCTGGCTCGCTCACTCTCATATCTGGCTCGCTCGCTTGCTCTCATGTCTGGCTCCCTCGCTCTCATATCTGGCTCGCTCGCTTGCTCTCATGTCTGGCTCGCTCGCTCTCATATCTGGCTCGCTCGCTTGCTCTCTTGTCTGGTTAGCTCTCTTATCTGGCTCGCTTGCTCTCATATCTGGCTCGCTCGCTTGCTCTCATATCTGGTTTGCTCGCTTGCTCTCTTGTCTGACTCGCTCTCTTATCTCGCTCGCTCTCATATCTGGCTCGCTCGCTTGCTCTCATATCTGGCTCGCTCGCTTGCTCTCATATCTGGCTCGCTCGCTTGCTCTCATATCTGGCTCACTCACTTGCTCTCTTGTCTGGCTCACTCTCTTATCTGGCTCGCTCGCTCGCATAACTGGCTTGCTGGCTTGCTCTCATCTGGCTCGCTCGCTTGCTCTCATGTCTGGCTCGCTCGCTCTCATACCTGGCTCGCTCGCTTGCTCTTATGTCTGGCTCGATCGCTCTCATATCTATCTCGCTCGCTTGCTCTCATGTCTGGCTCGCTTGCTCTCATGTCTGGCTCACTCGCTCTCATATCTGGCTCGCTCGCTTCCTCTCATGTCTGGCTCGCTCGCTCTCATATCTTGCTCGCTCGCTTGCTCTCGTGTCTGGCTCGCTCGCTTGCTCTCATGTCTGGCTCACTCACTCTCATATCTGGCTCGCTCGCTTGTTCTCATGTCTGGCTCGATCGCTCTCATATCTGGCTTGCTCGCTTGCTCTCATGTCTGGCTCGCTTGCTCTCATATCTGGCTCGCTCGCTTGCTTTTATGTCTGGCTCGATCGCTCTCATATCTATCTCGCTCGCTTGCTCTCATGTCTGGCTCGCTTGCTCTCATGTCTGGCTCACTCGCTCTCATATCTGGCTCGCTCGCTTGCTCTCATGTCTGGCTCGCTCACTCTCATATCTGGCTCGCTCGCTCGCATATCTGGCTCGCTCGCTTGCTCTCTTGTCTGGCTCACTCTCTTATCTGGCTCGCTCGCTTGCTCTCATGTCTGGCTCGCTCACTCTCATATCTTGCTCGCTCGCTCACTCTCATATCTTGCTCGCTCGCTTGCTCTCTTGTCTGGCTCGCTCTCTTATCTCGCTCGCTCTCATATCTGGCTCGCTCGCTTGCTCTCATATCTGGCTCGCTCACTTGCTCTCATATCTGGCTCGCTCACTTGCTCTCTTGTCTGGCTCGCTCTCTTATCTGGCTCGCTCGCTCGCATAACTGGCTCGCTCGCTTGCTCATCTGGCTCGCTCGCTTGCTCTCATGTCTGGCTCGCTCGCTCTCATATCTGGCTCGCTCGCTTGCTCTCATATCTGGCTCGCTCGCTTGCTCTCTTGTCTGGCTCGCTCTCTTATCTCGCTCGCTCTCATATCTTGCTCGCTCGCTCGCTCTCATATCTGGCTTGCTCGCTTGCTCTCATATCTGGCTCGCTCACTTGCTCTCTTGTCTGGCTCGCTCTCTTATCTGACTTGCTCGCATATCTGGCTCGCTCGATCTCATATCTTGCTCGCTCGCTTGCTCTCATGTCTGGCTCACTCGCTCTCATATCTGGCTCGCTTGCTCTCATGTCTGGCTCGCTCGCTCTCATATCTTGCTCGCTAGCTTGCTCTCATGTCTGGCTCGCTCGCTCTCATATCTGGCTCGCTCGCTTGCTCTCATGTCTGGCTCGCTCACTCTCATATCTGGCTCGCTCGCTTGCTCTCATGTCTGGCTCCCTCGCTCTCATATCTGGCTCGCTCGCTTGCTCTCATGTCTGGCTCGCTCGCTCTCATATCTTGCTCGCTCGCTTGCTCTCTTGTCTGGTTAGCTCTCTTATCTGGCTCGCTTGCTCTCATATCTGGCTCGCTCACTTGCTCTCATATCTGGCTCGCTCGCTTGCTCTCTTGTCTGACTCGCTCTCTTATCTCGCTCGCTCTCATATCTGGCTCGCTCGCTTGCTCTCATATCTGGCTCGCTCACTTGCTCTCTTGTCTGGCTCGCTCTCTTATCTGGCTCGCTCGCATAACTGGCTCACTCTCTTATCTGGCTCGCTCGCATATCTGGTTCGCTCGATCTCATATCTTTCTCGCTGGCTTGCTCTCATGTCTGGCTCACTCGCTCTCATATCTGGCTCGCTCGCTTGCTCTCATGTCTGGCTCACTCGCTCTCATATCTTGCTCGCTCGCTTGCTCTCATGTCTGTCTCGCTCGCTCTCATATCTGGCTCGCTCGCTTGCTCTCATGTCTGGCTCGCTCGCTCTCATATCTGGCTCGCTCGCTTGCTCTCATGTCTGGCTCGCTCGCTCTCATATCTGGCTCGCTCGCTTGCTCTCTTGTCTGGCTCGCTCTCTTATCTCTCTCGCTCTCATATCTGGCTCGCTCGCTTGCTCTCATATCTGGCTCGCTCTCATATCTTGCTCGCTCGCTTGCTCTCATGTCTGGCTCGCTCGCTCTCATATCTGGCTCGCTCGCTTGCTATCATGTCTGGCTCGCTCGCTCTGATATCTAGCTCGCTCGCTTGCTCTCATGTCTGGCTCGCTCGCTCTCATATCTGGCTCGCTCGCTTGCTCTCTTGTCTGGTTCGCTCTCTTATCTGGCTCGCTTGCTCTCATATCTGGCTCGCTCGCTTGCTTTCATATCTGGCTCGCTCGCTTGCTCTCTTGTCTGGCTCGCTCTCTTATCTCGCTCGCTCTCATATCTGGCTCGCTCGCTTGCTCTCATATCTGGCTCGCTCGCTTGCTCTCATATCTGGCTCGCTCACTTGCTCTCTTGTCTGGCTCGCTCTCTTATCTGACTTGCTCGCATATCTGGCTCGCTCGATCTCATATCTTGCTCGCTCGCTTGCTCTCATGTCTGGCTCACTCGCTCTCATATCTGGCTCGCTTGCTTGCTCTCTTGTCTGGCTCGCTCGCTCTCATATCTTGCTCTCTCGCTTGCTCTTATGTCTGGCTCGCTCGCTCTCATATCTGGCTCGCTCGCTTGATCTCATGTCTGGCTCGCTCGCTCTCATATCTGGCTCGCTCGCTTGCTCTTATGTCTGGCTCGATCGCTCTCATATCTATCTCGCTCGCTTGCTCTCATGTCTGGCTCGCTTGCTCTCATATCTGGCTCGCTCACTTGCTCTCATGTCTGGCTCGCTCACTCTCATATCTTCCTCGCTCGCTTGCTCTCATGTCTGGCTCGCTCGCTCTCATATCTGGCTCGCTCGCTTGCTCTCATGTCTGGCTCGCTCGCTCTCATATCTGGCTCGCTCGCTTGCTCTCTTGTCTGGTTCGCTCTCTTATCTGGCTCGCTCTCATGTCTTGCTCGCTCGCTTGCTCATATGTCTGACTCGCTTTCATATCTGGCTCGCTCGCTTGCTCTCATGTCTGGCTCGCTCGCTCTCATATCTGGCTCGCTCGCTTGCTCTCAAATCTGGCTCGCTCGCTTGCACTCTTGTCTGGCTCGCTCTCTTATCTCGCTCGCTCTCATATCTGGCTCGCTCGCTTGCTCTCATATCTGGCTCGCTCACTTGCTCTCTTGTCTGGCTTGCTCTCTTATCTGACTTGCTCGCATTTCTGGCTCGCTCGATCTCATATCTTGCTCGCTCGCTTGCTCTCATGCCTGGCTCACTCGCTTTCATATCTGGCTCGCTTGCTCTCATGTCTGGCTCGCTCGCTCTCATATCTTGCTCGCTAGCTTGCTCTCATGTCTGGCTCGCTCGCTCTCATATCTGGCTCTCTCGCTTGCTCTCATGTCTGGCTCGCTCACTCTCACATCTGGCTCGCTCGCTTTCTCTCATGTCTGGCTCCCTCGCTCTCATATCTGGCTCGCTCGCTTGCTCTCATGTCTGTCTCGCTCTCATATCTGGCTCGCTCGCTTGCTCTCTTGTCTGGTTCGCTCTCTTATCTGACTCGCTTGCTCTCATATCTGGCTCGCTCGCTTGCTCTCATATCTAGCTCGCTTGCTCTCTTGTCTGGCTTGCTCTCTTTTCTCGCTCGCTCTCATATCTGGCTCGCTCGCTTGCTCTCATATCTGGCTCGCTCGCTTGCTCTCATATCTGGCTCGCTCACTTGCTCTCTTGTCTGGCTCGCTCTCTTATCTGGCTCGCTCGCTCACATAACTGGCTCGCTCGCTTGCTCTCATCTGGCTTGCTCGCTTGCTCTCATGTCTGGCTCGCTCGCTCTCATATCTGGCTCGCTCGCTTGCTCTCATGTCTGGCTCCCTCGCTCTCATATCTGGCTCGCTCGCTTGCTCTAATGTCTGTCTCGCTCGCTCACATATCTGGCTCGCTCGCTTGCTCTCATGTCTGGCTCGCTCGCTCTCATATCTGGCTCGCTCGCTTGCTCTCTTGTCTGGTTCGCTCTCTTATCTGGCTCGCTTGCTCTCATATCTGGCTCGCTCGCTTGCTCTCATATCTGGCTCGCTCGCTTGCTCTCTTGTCTGGCTCGCTCTCTTATCTCGCTCGCTCTCATATCTGGCTCGCTCGCTTGCTCTCATATCTGGCTCGCTCGCTTGCTCTCATATCTGGCTCACTTACTTGCTCTCTTGTCTGGCTCGCTCTCTTATCTGGCTCGCTCGCTCGCATAACTGGCTCGCTGGCTTGCTCTCATCTGGCTCGCTCGCTTGCTCTCATGTCTGGCTCGCTCGCTCTCATATCTATCTCGCTCGCTTGCTCTCATGTCTGGCTCGCTTGCTCTCATGTCTGGCTTACTCGCTCTCATATCTGGCTCGCTCGCTTCCTCTCATGTCTGGCTCGCTCGCTCTCATATCTTGCTCGCTCGCTTGCTCTCGTGTCTGGCTCGCTCGCTTGCTCTCATGTCTGGCTCACTCACTCTCATATCTGGCTCGCTCGCTTGTTCTCATGTCTGGCTCGATCGCTCTCATATCTGGCTTGCTCGCTTGCTCTCATATCTGGCTCGCTCGTTTGCTTTTATGTCTGGCTCGATCGCTCTCATATCTATCTCGCTCGCTTGCTCTCATGTCTGGCTCGCTTGCTCTCATGTCTGGCTCACTCGCTCTCATATCAGGCTCGCTCGCTTGCTCTCATGTCTGGCTCGCTCACTCTCATATCTGGCTCGCTCGCTTGTTCTCATGTCTGGCTCGATCGCTCTCATATCTGGCTTGCTCGCTTGCTCTCATATCTGGCTCGCTCGCTTGCTTTTATGTCTGGCTCGATCGCTCTCATATCTATCTCGCTCGCTTGCTCTCATGTCTGGCTTGCTTGCTCTCATGTCTGGCTCACACGCTCTCACATCTGGCTCGCTCGCTTGCTCTCTTGTCTGGCTCGCTCTCTTATCTGGTTTTCTCTCACATCAGGCTCGCTTGCTTGCTCTCATATCTGGCTCGCTCGCTGGCTCTCTTGTCTGGCACGCTCTTTTATCTGGCTCGCTCGCTCTCATGTCTGGCTCGCTCGCTCTCATATCTGGCTCGCTCGCTTGCTCTCTTGTCTGGCTCTCTTTCTTTTCTGGCTCGCTCTCACATCTGGCTCGCTCGCTTGCTCTCATATCTGGCTCGCTCGCTTGCTCTCATGTCTGGCTCGCTCGAACTCATATCTGGCTCGTTCGCTTTCTCTCATGTCTGTCTCGCTCGCTTTCATATCTGGCTCGCTCCCTTGCGCTCTTGTTTGGTTCGCTCTCTTATCTGGCTCGCTCTCATATCTGGCTTGCTCGCTTGCTCTCATATCTGGCTCGCTCGCTTGCTCTCATGTCTGGCTCGCTCGCACTCATATCTGGCTCGCTCGCTTTCTCTCATGTCTGTCTCGCTCGCTCTCATATCTGGCTCGCTCCCTTGCGCTCTTGTCTGGTTGGCTCTCTTATCTGGCTCGCTCTCATATCTGGCTTGCTCGCTTGCTCTCATATCTGGCTCGCTCGCTTGCTCTCATGTCTGGCTCGCTCGCTCTCATATCTGGCTCGCTCGCTTGCTCTCATATCTGGCTCGCTCGCTTGCTCTCTGGTCTGGCTCGCTTTCTTATCTGGCTCGCTCGCTCTCATATCTGGCTCGCTCGCTTGCGCTCATGTATGGCTCGCTCTCATATCTGGCTCGCTCGCTTGCTCTCATGTCTGGCTCGCTCGCTCTCATGTCTGGCTCGCTCGCTTTCTCTCATGTCTGTCTCGCTTGCTCTCATATCTGGCTCGCTCGCTTGCGCTCTTATCTTGTTCACTCTATTATCTGGCACGCTCTCATATCTGCCTTACTCGCTTGGTCTCAGATCTGGCTCGCTCGCTTGCTCTCATGTCTGGCTCGCTCGCACTCATATCTGGCTCGCTCACTTTCTCTCATGTCTGTCTCGCTCGCTCTCATATCTGGCTCGCTCGCTTGCGCTCTTGTCTGGTTTGCTCTCTTATCTTGCTCGCTCTCATATCTGGCTTGCTCGCTTGCTCTCATATCTGGCTCGCTCGCTTAATCTCATGTCTGGCTCGCTCACTCTCATATCTGGCTCGCTCACTTGCTCTCATATCTGACTCGCTTGCTTGCTCTCTTGTCTGGCTCACTTTCTTATCTGGCTCCCTCGCTCTCATATCTGGCTCGCTCGCTTGCTCTCATGTCTGGCTCGCTCGCTCTCATATCTGGCTCGCTCGCTTGCTCTCTTGTCTGGTTAGCTCTCTTATCTGGCTCGCTTGCTCTCATATCTGGCTCGCTCGCTTGCTCTCATATCTGGCTTGCTCGCTTGCTCTCATATCTGGCTCGCTCGCTTGCTCTCTTGTCTGGTTAGCTCTCTTATCTGGCTCGCTTGCTCTCATATCTGGCTCGCTCACTTGCTCTCATATCTGGCTCGCTCGCTTGCTCTCTTGTCTGACTCGCTCTCTTATCTCGCTCGCTCTCATATCTGGCTCGCTCGCTTGCTCTCATATCTGGCTCGCTCACTTGCTCTCTTGTCTGGCTCGCTCTCTTATCTGGCTCGCTCGCATAACTGGCTCACTCTCTTATCTGGCTCGCTCGCATATCTGGTTCGCTCGATCTCATGTCTTTCTCGCTGGCTTGCTCTCATGTCTGGCTCACTCGCTCTCATATCTGGCTCGCTCGCTTGCTCTCATGTCTGGCTCACTCGCTCTCATATCTTGCTCGCTCGCTTGCTCTCATGTCTGTCTCGCTCGCTCTCATATCTGGCTCGCTCGCTTGCTCTCATGTCTGGCTCGCTCGCTCTCATATCTGGCTCGCTCGCTTGCTCTCATGTCTGGCTCGCTCGCTCTCATATCTGGCTCGCTCGCTTGCTCTCTTGTCTGGCTCGCTCTCTTATCTCTCTCGCTCTCATATCTGGCTCGCTCGCTTGCTCTCATATCTGGCTCGCTCTCATATCTTGCTCGCTCGCTTGCTCTCATGTCTGGCTCGCTCGCTCTCATATTTGGCTCGCTCACTTGCTCTCATGTCTGGCTCGCTCGCTCTGATATCTAGCTCGCTCGCTTGCTCTCATGTCTGGCTCGCTCGCTCTCATATCTGGCTCGCTCGCTTGCTCTCTTGTCTGGTTCGCTCTCTTATCTGGCTCGCTTGCTCTCATATCTGGCTCGCTCGCTTGCTTTCATATCTGGCTCGCTCGCTTGCTCTCTTGTCTGGCTCGCTCTCTTATCTCGCTCGCTCTCATATCTGGCTTGCTCGCTTGCTCTCATATCTGGCTCGCTCGCTTGCTCTCATATCTGGCTCGCTCACTTGCTCTCTTGTCTGGCTCGCTCTCTTATCTGACTTGCTCGCATATCTGGCTCGCTCGATCTCATATCTTGCTCGCTCGCTTGCTCTCATGTCTGGCTCACTCGCTCTCATATCTGGCTCGCTTGCTTGCTCTCTTGTCTGGCTCGCTCGCTCTCATATCTTGCTCTCTCGCTTGCTCTTATGTCTGGCTCGCTCGCTCTCATATCTGGCTCGCTCGCTTGATCTCATGTCTGGCTCGCTCGCTCTCATATCTGGCTCGCTCGCTTGCTCTTATGTCTGGCTCGATCGCTCTCATATCTATCTCGCTCGCTTGCTCTCATGTCTGGCTCGCTTGCTCTCATATCTGGCTCGCTCACTTGCTCTCATGTCTGGCTCGCTCACTCTCATATCTTCCTCGCTCGCTTGCTCTCATGTCTGGCTCGCTCGCTCTCATATCTGGCTCGCTCGCTTGCTCTCATGTCTGGCTCGCTCGCTCTCATATCTGGCTCGCTCACTTGCTCTCTTGTCTGGTTCGCTCTCTTATCTGGCTCGCTCTCATGTCTTGCTCGCTCGCTTGCTCATATGTCTGACTCGCTTTCATATCTGGCTCGCTCGCTTGCTCTCATGTCTGGCTCGCTCGCTCTCATATCTGGCTCGCTCGCTTGCTCTCAAATCTGGCTCGCTCGCTTGCTCTCTTGTCTGGCTCGCTCTCTTATCTCGCTCGCTCTCATATCTGGCTCGCTCGCTTGCTCTCATATCTGGCTCGCTCGCTTGCTCTCATATCTGGCTCGCTCACTTGCTCTCTTGTCTGGCTTGCTCTCTTATCTGACTTGCTCGCATTTCTGGCTCGCTCGATCTCATATCTTGCTCGCTCGCTTGCCCTCATGCCTGGCTCACTCGCTTTCATATCTGGCTCGCTTGCTCTCATGTCTGGCTCGCTCGCTCTCATATCTTGCTCGCTAACTTGCTCTCATGTCTGGCTCACTCGCTCTCATATCTGGCTCTCTCGCTTGCTCTCATGTCTGGCTCGCTCACTCTCACATCAGGCTCGCTCGCTTTCTCTCATGTCTGGCTCCCTCGCTCTCATATCTGGCTCGCTCGCTTGCTCTCATGTCTGTCTCGCTCTCATATCTGGCTCGCTCGCTTGCTCTCTTGTCTGGTTCGCTCTCTTATCTGACTCGCTTGCTCTCATATCTGGCTCGCTCGCTTGCTCTCATATCTAGCTCGCTTGCTCTCTTGTCTGGCTTGCTCTCTTTTCTCGCTCGCTCTCATATCTGGCTCGCTCGCTTGCTCTCATATCTGGCTCGCTCGCTTGCTCTCATATCTGGCTCGCTCACTTGCTCTCTTGTCTGGCTCGCTCTCTTATCTGGCTCGCTCGCTCACATAACTGGCTCGCTCGCTTGCTCTCATCTGGCTTGCTCGCTTGCTCTCATGTCTGGCTCGCTCGCTCTCATATCTGGCTCGCTCGCTTGCTCTCATGTCTGGCTCCCTCGCTCTCATATCTGGCTCGCTCGCTTGCTCTAATGTCTGTCTCGCTCGCTCACATATCTGGCTCGCTCGCTTGCTCTCATGTCTGGCTCGCTCGCTCTCATATCTGGCTCGCTCGCTTGCTCTCTTGTCTGGTTCGCTCTCTTATCTGGCTCGCTTGCTCTCATATCTGGCTCGCTCGCTTGCTCTCATATCTGGCTCGCTCGCTTGCTCTCTTGTCTGGCTCGCTCTCTTATCTCGCTCGCTCTCATATCTGGCTCGCTCGCTTGCTCTCATATCTGGCTCGCTCGCTTGCTCTCATATCTGGCTCACTCACTTGCTCTCTTGTCTGGCTCGCTCTCTTATCTGGCTCGCTCGCTCGCATAACTGGCTCGCTGGCTTGCTCTCATCTGGCTCGCTCGCTTGCTCTCATGTCTGGCTCGCTCGCTCTCATATCTATCTCGCTCGCTTGCTCTCATGTCTGGCTCGCTTGCTCTCATGTCTGGCTTACTCGCTCTCATATCTGGCTCGCTCGCTTCCTCTCATGTCTGGCTCGCTCGCTCTCATATCTTGCTCGCTCGCTTGCTCTCGTGTCTGGCTCGCTCGCTTGCTCTCATGTCTGGCTCACTCACTCTCATATCTGGCTCGCTCGCTTGTTCTCATGTCTGGCTCGATCGCTCTCATATCTGGCTTGCTCGCTTGCTCTCATATCTGGCTCGCTCGCTTGCTTTTATGTCTGGCTCGATCGCTCTCATATCTATCTCGCTCGCTTGCTCTCATGTCTGGCTCGCTTGCTCTCATGTCTGGCTCACTCGCTCTCATATCAGGCTCGCTCGCTTGCTCTCATGTCTGGCTCGCTCACTCTCATATCTGGCTCGCTCGCTTGTTCTCATGTCTGGCTCGATCGCTCTCATATCTGGCTTGCTCGCTTGCTCTCATATCTGGCTCGCTCGCTTGCTCTCATGTCTGGCTCGCTCGCTCTCATATCTGGCTCGCTCGCTTGCTCTCATATCTGGCTCGCTCGCTTGCTCTCTGGTCTGGCTCGCTTTCTTATCTGGCTCGCTCGCTCTCATATCTGGCTCGCTCGCTTGCGCTCATGTATGGCTCGCTCTCATATCTGGCTCGCTCGCTTGCTCTCATGTCTGGCTCGCTCGCTCTCATGTCTGGCTCGCTCGCTTTCTCTCATGTCTGTCTCGCTTGCTCTCATATCTGGCTCGCTCGCTTGCGCTCTTATCTTGTTCACTCTATTATCTGGCACGCTCTCATATCTGGCTTACTCGCTTGGTCTCAGATCTGGCTCGCTCGCTTGCTCTCATGTCTGGCTCGCTCGCACTCATATCTGGCTCGCTCACTTTCTCTCATGTCTGTCTCGCTCGCTCTCATATCTGGCTCGCTCGCTTGCGCTCTTGTCTGGTTTGCTCTCTTATCTTGCTCGCTCTCATATCTGGCTTGCTCGCTTGCTCTCATATCTGGCTCGCTCGCTTAATCTCATGTCTGGCTCGCTCGCTCTCATATCTGGCTCGCTCACTTGCTCTCATATCTGACTCGCTTGCTTGCTCTCTTGTCTGGCTCACTTTCTTATCTGGTTCGCTCGCTCGCAAATCTGGCTCGCTCGCTCTCATATTTGGCTCGCTCGCTTGCGCTCATTTATGGCTCGCTCTCATATCTGGCTCGCTCGCTTGCTCTCATGTCTGGCTCGCTCGCTCTCATATCTGGTTCGCTCACTTGCTCTCTTGTCTGGCTCGCTCGTTCTCATATCTGGCTCACTCGCTTGCTCTCATATCTGTCTCGCTCGCTTGCTCTCATGTATGGCTCGCTCGCCCTCATATCTGTCTCGCTCGCTTGCTCTCTTGTCTGGTTTGCTCGCTTCTTCTTGTCTTGCTCTCTCTTATCTGGCTCGCTCGCATATCTGGCTCGCTCGCTCTCACATCTGGCTCGCTCGCTTGCTCTCATATCTGGCTCGCTCGCTTGCTCTCTTGTCTGGCTCGCTCTATTATCTGGTTTGCTCTCACATCTGTCTCGCTCGCTTGCTCTCATATCTTGCTCGCTCGCTGGCTCTCTTGTCTGTCTCACTCTCTTATCTGGCTCGCTCGCTCTCATATCTGGCTCGCTCGCTTGCTGTCTTGTCTGGCTCACTCTCTTTTCTGGCTCACTCTCACATCTGGCTCGCTCGCTTGCTCTCTTGTCCGGCTCGCTCTCTTGTCTGGCTCGCTCACTCGAATATCTGGCTCGCTCGCTTGCTCTCTTGTCTGGCTCGCTCTCTTATCTGGCTCACTCACTCGCATATCTGGCTCGCTCACTCTCATATCTGGCGCTCCTGTCTGGCTTGCTCGCTCTCATATCTGGCTCGCTCGCTTGCTCTCATGTCTGGCTCACTCGCTTGCTCTCATATCTGGCTCGGTCGCTTGCTCTCTTGTCTGGCTCTCACTCTTATATGGCTCGCTCGCATATCTGACTCGCTCACTCTCACATCTGACTCCCTCGCTCTCACATCTGGCTCGCTCGCTTGCTCTCATATCTGGATCGCTCGCTTGCTCTCTTGTCTGGCTCGTTCTCTTATCTGGCTCGCTCGCTCGCATATCTGGCTCGCTCACTCTTATATCTGGCGCTCCTGTCTGCCTTGCTCACTCTCATATCTGGCTCGCTCGCTTGCTCTCATGTCTGGCTCACTCGCTTGCTCTCATATCTGGCTCGGTCGCTTGCTCTCTTGTCTGGCTCTCACTCTTATATGGCTCGCTCGGATATCTGACTCGCTCTCTCTCATATCTGACTCCCTCGCTCTCACATCTGGCTCGCTCGCTTGCTCTCTTGTCTGGCTCGCTCTCTTATCTGGTTTTCTCTCACATCAGGCTCGCTTGCTTGCTCTCATATCTGGCTCGCTCGCTGGCTCTCTTGTCTGGCTCGCTCTTTTATCTGGCTCGCTCGCTCTCATGTCTGGCTCGCTCGCTCTCATATCTGGCTCGCTCGCTTGCTCTCTTGTCTGGCTCGCTCTCTTTTCTGGCTCGCTCTCTTATCTGGCTCGCTCGCTTGCTCTCATATCTGGCTCGCTCTCTTGCTCTCTTGTCTGGCTCACTCTCTTATTTGGCTCGCTCGCTCGCATATCTGGCTTGCTCGCTTGCTCTCATATCTGGCTCGCTCGCTTGCTCTCATATCTGGCTCGCTCACTTGCTCTCTTTTCTGGCTCGCTCTCTTATCTGGCTCGCTCGCATATCTGGCTCGCTCACTTGCTCTCTTGTCTGGCTCACTCTCTTATCTGGCTCGCTCGCTTGCTCTCATGTCTGGCTCGCTCACTCTCATATCTTGCTCGCTGGCTTGCTCTCTTGTCTGGTTCGCTCTCTTATCTGGCTCGCTCTCATATCTTGCTTGCTCGCTTGCTCTCATGTCTGTCTCGCTCTCATATCTGGCTCGCTCGCTATCATATCTGGCTCGCTCGCTTGCTCTCATGTCTGGCTCACTCGCTCTCATATCTGGCTCGCTTGCTTGCTCTCATGTCTGGCTCGCTCGCTCTCATATCTTGCTCGCTTGCTTGCTCTCATGTCTGGCTCGCTCGCTCTCATATCTGGCTCGCTCGCTTGCTCTCATGTCTGGCTCGCTCGCTCTCATATCTGGCTCGCTCGCTTGCTCTCTTGTCTGGTTCGCTCTCTTATCTGGCTCGCTCGCTTGCATATTTGGTTCGCTCGTTTGCTCTCATATCTGGTTCGCTCACTTGCTCTCTTGTCTGGGTCGCTCTCTTATCTCGCTCGCTCTCATATCTGGCTCGCTCGCTTGCTCTCATATCTGGCTCGCTCGCTTGCTCTCTTGTCTGGCTCGCTCTATTATCTCGCTTTCTCTCATGTCCGGCTCGCTCGCTCTCATATCTTGCTCGCTCACTTGATCTCTTGTCTGGCTCCCTTTCTTATCTGGCTCGCTCGCATATCTGGCTCGCTCGCTTGCTCTCTTGTCTGGCTCGCTCTCTTATCTGGCTCGCTCGCTCGCATATCTGGCTTGCTCGCTTGCTCTCATATCTGGCTCGCTCGCTTGCTCTCATATCTGGCTCGCTCACTTGCTCTCTTTTCTGGCTCGCTCTCTTATCTGGCTCGCTCGCATATCTGGCTCGCTCGATCTCATATCTTGCTCGCTCGCTTGCTCTTATGTCTGGCTCACTCGCTCTCATATCTGGCTCGCTCGCTTGCTCTCTTGTCTGGCTCGCTCGCACTCATATCTGGCTCGCTCGCTTTCTCTCATGTCTGTCTCGCTCGCTCTCATATCTGGCTCGCTTCCTTGCGCTCTTGTCTGGTTCGCTCTCTTATCTGGCTCGCTCTCATATCTGGCTTGCTCGCTTGCTCTCATATCTGGCTCGCTCGCTTGCTCTCATGTCTGGCTCGCTCGCTCTCATATCTGGCTCGCTCGCTTGCTCTCATGTCTGGCTCGCTCGATCTCATATCTTGCTCGCTCGCTTGCTTTCATGTCTGGCTCGCTCGCTCTCATATCTGGCTCGCTCGCTTTCTCTCATGTCTGTCTCGCTCGCTCTCATATCTGGCTCGCTTGCTTGCGCTCTTGTCTGGTTCGCTCTCTTATCTGGTTCGCTCTCATATCTGGCTTGCTCGCTTGCTCTCTTGTCTATTTCGCTCTCATATCTGGCTAACTCTCATATCTTGCTCGCTCACTTGATCTCTTGTCTGGCTCGCTCTCTTATCTGACTCGCTCACTCGAATATCTTGCTCGCTCGCTTGCTCTCTTGTCTGGCTCGCTCTCTTATCTGGCTCGCTCGCTCGCATATCTGGCTCGCTCACTCTCGTATCTGGCGCTCCTGTCTGGCTTGCTCGCTCTCATATCTGGCTCGCTCGCTTGCTCTCATGTCTGGCTGACTCGCTTGCTCTCATATCTGGCTCGGTCGCTTGCTCTCTTGTCTGGCTCTCACTCTTATATGGCTCGCTCGCATATCTGACACGCTAGCTCTCACATCTGACTCCATCGCTCTCACATCTGGCTCGCTCGCTTGCTCTCATATCTGGCTAGCTTGCTTGCTCTCTTGTCTGGCTCGCTCTTTTATCTGGCTCGCTCGCTCTCATGTCTGGCTCGCTCGCTCTCATATCTGGCTCGCTCGCTTGCTCTCTTGTCTGAATCTCTCTCTTTTCTGGCTCGCTCTCACATCTGGCTCGCTCGCTTGCTCTCATATCTGGCTCGCTCGCTTGCTCTCATGTCTGGCTCGCTCGAACTCATATCTGGCTCGCTCGCTTTCTCTCATGTCTGTCTCGCTCGCTCTCATATCTGGCTCGCTCCCTTGCGCTCTTGTTTGGTTCGCTCTCTTATCTGGCTCGCTCTCATATCTGGCTTGCTCGCTTGCTCTCACATCTGGCTCGCTTGCTTGCTCTCATGTCTGGCTCGCTCGCACTCATATCTGGCTCGCTCGCTTTCTCTCATGTCTGTCTCGCTCGCTCTCATATCTGGCTCGCTCCCTTGCGCTCTTGTTTGGTTCGCTCTCTTATCTGGCTCGCTCTCATATCTGGCTTGCTCGCTTGCTCTCATATCTGGCTCGCTCGCTTGCTCTAATGTCTGGCTCGCTCGCTCTCATATCTGGCTCGCTCGCTTGCTCTCATATCTGGCTCGCTCGCTTGCTCTCTGGTCTGGCTCGCTTTCTTATCTGGCTCGCTCGCTCTCATATCTGGCTCGCTCGCTTGCGCTCATGTATGGCTCGCTCTCATATCTGGCTCGCTCGCTTGCTCTCATATCTGGCTCGCTCGCTTGCTCTCATGTCTGGCTCGCTCGAACTCATATCTGGCTCGCTCGCTTTCTCTCATGTCTGTCTCGCTTGCTCTCATATCTGGCTCGCTCGCTTGCGCTCTTATCTTGTTCACTCTATTATCTGGCACGCTCTCATATCTGGCTTACTCGCTTGCTCTCAGATCTGGCTCGCTCGCTTGCTCTCATGTCTGGCTCGCTCGCACTCATATCTGGCTCGCTCACTTTCTCTCATGTCTGTCTCGCTCGCTCTCATATCTGGCTCGCTCGCTTGCGCTCTTGTCTGGTTTGCTCTCTTATCTTGCTCGCTCTCATATCTGGCTTGCTCGCTTGCTCTCATATCTGGCTCGCTCGCTTAATCTCATGTCTGGCTCGCTCGCTCTCATATCTGGCTCGCTCACTTGCTCTCATATCTGACTCACTTGCTTGCTCTCTTGTCTGGCTCGCTTTCTTATCTGGTTCGCTCGCTCGCAAATCTGGCTCGCTCGCTCTCATATTTGGCTCGCTCGCTTGCGCTCATGTATGGCTCGCTCTCATATCTGGCTCGCTCGCTTGCTCTCATGTCTGGCTCGCTCGCTCTCATATCTGGTTCACTCACTTGCTCTCTTGTCTGGCTCGCTCGTTCTCATATCTGGCTCACTCGCTTGCTCTCATATCTGTCTCGCTCGCTTGCTCTCATGTATGGCTCGCTCGCCCTCATATCTGTCTCGCTCGCTTGCTCTCTTGTCTGGTTTGCTCGCTTCTTCTTGTCTTGCTCTCTCTTATCTGGCTCGCTCGCATATCTGGCTCGCTCGCTCTCACATCTGGCTCGCTCGCTTGCTCTCATATCTGGCTCGCTCGCTTGCTCTCTTGTCTGGCTCGCTCTATTATCTGGTTTGCTCTCACATCTGTCTCGCTCGCTTGCTCTCATATCTTGTTCGCTCGCTGGCTCTCTTGTCTGTCTCGCTCTCTTATCTGGCTCGCTCGCTCGCATATCTGGCTCGCTCGCTCTTAAATCTTGCTCGCTCGCTTGCTCTCATATCTTGCTCGCTCGCTGGCTCTCTTGTCTGTCTCACTCTCTTATCTGGCTCGCTCACTCTCATATCTGGCTCGCTCGCTTGCTGTCTTGTCTGGCTCACTCTCTTTTCTGGCTCACTCTCACATCTGGCTCGCTTGCTTGCTCTCTTGTCCGGCTCGCTCTCTTATCTGGCTCGCTCACTCGAATATCTGGCTCGCTCGCTTGCTCTCTTGTCTGGCTCGCTCTCTTATCTGGCTCACTCACTCGCATATCTGGCTCGCTCACTCTCATATCTGGCGCTCCTGTCTGGCTTGCTCGCTCTCATATCTGGCTCGCTCGCTTGCTCTCATGTCTGGCTCACTCGCTTGCTCTCATATCTGGCTCGGTCGCTTGCTCTCTTGTCTGGCTCTCACTCTTATATGGCTCGCTCGCATATCTGACTCGCTCACTCTCACATCTGACTCCCTCGCTCTCACATCTGGCTCGCTCGCTTGCTCTCATATCTGGATCGCTCGCTTGCTCTCTTGTCTGGCTCGTTCTCTTATCTGGCTCGCTCGCTCGCATATCTGGCTCGCTCACTCTTATATCTGGCGCTCCTGTCTGCCTTGCTCACTCTCATATCTGGCTCGCTCGCTTGCTCTCATGTCTGTCTCACTCGCTTGCTCTCATATCTGGCTCGGTCGCTTGCTCTCTTGTCTGGCTCTCACTCTTATATGGCTCGCTCGCATATCTGACTCGCTCTCTCTCATATCTGACTCCCTCGCTCTCACATCTGGCTCGCTCGCTTGCTCTCTTGTCTGGCTCGCTCTCTTATCTGGTTTTCTCTCACATCAGGCTCGCTTGCTTGCTCTCATATCTGGCTCGCTCGCTGGCTCTCTTGTCTGGCTCGCTCTTTTATCTGGCTCGCTCGCTCTCATGTCTGGCTCGCTCGCTCTCATATCTGGCTCGCTCGCTTGCTCTCTTGTCTGGCTCGCTCTCTTTTCTGGCTCGCTCTCACATCTGGCTCGCTCGCTTGCTCTCATATCTGGCTCGCTCTCTTGCTCTCTTGTCTGGCTCGCTCTCTTATCTGGCTCGCTCGCTCGCATATCTGGCTTGCTCGCTCTCATATCTTGCTCGCTTGCTCTCATGTCTGGCTCGCTCTCTCTCATATCTGGCTCGCTCGCTTGCTCTCATGTCTGGCTCGCTCGCTTGCTCTCTTGTTTGGCTCGCTCTCTAATCTGGCTCGCTCTCATATCTTGCTTGCTAGCTTGCTCTCATGTTAAGCTCGCTCGCTCTCATATCTGGCTCGCTCGATTTCTCTCTTGTCTGGTTCGCTCTCTTATCTGGCTCGCTCTCATATCTGGCTTGCTCGCTTGCTCTCATATCTGGCTCGCTCGCTTGCTCTCATGTCTGGCTCGCTCGCTCTCATATCTGGCTCGCTCGCTTTCTCTCATATCTGGCTCGCTCGCTTGCTCTCTTGTCTGGCTCACTTTCTTATCTGGTTCGCTCGCTCGCATATCTGGCTCGCTCGCTCTCACATCTGGCTCGCTCGCTTGCTTTCATGTATGGCTCGCTCTCATATCTGGCTCGCTCGCTTGCTCTCATGTCTGGCTCGCTCGCTCTCATATCTGGCTCGCTCGCTTTCTCTCATATCTGGCTCGCTCGCTTGCTCTCTTGTCTGGCTCACTTTCTTATCTGGTTCGCTCGCTCGCTCTCATGTCTGGCTCGCTCGCTCTCACATCTGGCTTGCTCGCTTGCTCTCATGTATGGCTCGCTCTCATATCTGGCTCACTCGCTTGCTCTCATATCTGTCTCGCTCGCTTGCTCTCATGTATGGCTCGCTCGCTCTCATATCTGTCTCGCTCGCTTGCTCTCTTGTCTGGTTTGCTCGTTTCCTCTTGTCTTGCTCTCTCTCTTATCTGGCTAGCTCGCATATCTGGCTTGCTCGCTCTCACATCTGGCTCGCTCGCTTGCTCTCATATCTGGCTCGCTCGCTTGCTGTCTTGTCTGGCTCACTCTCTTTTCTGGCTCGCTCTCACATCTGGCTCGCTCGCTTGCTCTCATGTCTGGCTCGCTCGCTTTCATATCTGGCTCGCTCGCTTGCTCTCATGTCTGGCTCGCTCGCTCTCATATCTGGCTCGCTCGCTTGCGCTCTTGTCTGGATCGCTCTCTTATCTGGTTCGCTCTCATATCTGGCTTGCTCGCTTGCTCTCATATCTGGCTCGCTCGCTTGCTCTCTTGTCTGTCTCGCTCTCTTATCTGGCTCGCTCACTCGAATATCTGGCTCGCTCGCTTGCTCTCTTGTCTGGCTCACTCGCTTGCTCTCATATCTGGCTCGGTCGCTTGCTCTCTTGTCTGGCTCGCTCTCTTTTCTGGCTCGCTCTCACATCTGGCTCGCTCGCTTGCTCTCATATCTGGCTCGCTCTCTTGCTCTCTTGTCTGGCTCGCTCTCTTATCTGGCTCGCTCGCTCGCATATCTGGCTTGCTCGCTCTCATATCTGGCCCTCCTGTCTGGCTTGCTTGCTCTCATATCTGGCTCGCTCGCTCGCTTGCTCTCATGTCTGGCTCACTCGCTTGCTCTCATATCTGGCTCGGTCGCTTGCTCTCTTGTCTGGCTCGCTCTCTTTTCTGGCTCGCTCTCACATCTGGCTCGCTCGCTTGCTCTCATATCTGGCTCGCTCTCTTGCTCTCTTGTCTGGCTCGCTCTCTTATCTGGCTCGCTCGCTCGCATATCTGGCTTGCTCGCTCTCATATCTTGCTCGCTTGCTCTCATGTCTGGCTCGCTCTCTCTCATATCTGGCTCGCTCGCTTGCTCTCATGTCTGGCTCGCTCGCTCTCACATCTGGTTCCCTCGCTTGCTCTCTTGTCTGGCTCGCTCTCTAATCTGGCTCGCTCTCATATCTTGCTTACTCGCTTGCTCTCATGTTAGGCTGGCTCGCTCTCATATCTGGCTCGCTCGATTTCTCTCTTGTCTGGTTCGCTCTCTTACCTGGCTCGCTCTCATATCTGGCTTGCTTGCTTGCTCTCATATCTGGTTCGCTCGCTTGCTCTCATGTCTGGCTCGCTCGCACTCATATCTGGCTCGCTCGCTTTCTCTCATGTCTGTCTCGCTCGCTCTCATATCTGGCTCGCTTCCTTGCGCTCTTGTCTGGTTCGCTCTCTTATCTGGCTCGCTCTCATATCTGGCTTGCTCGCTTGCTCTCATATCTGGCTCGCTCGCTTGCTCTCATGTCTGGCTCGCTCGCTCTCATATCTGGCTCGCTCTCTTGCTCTCATATCTGGCTCGCTCGCTTGCACTCTTGTCTGGCTCGCTTTCTTATCTGGTTCGCTCGCTCGCATATCTGGCTCGCTCGCTCTCATATCTGGCTCGCTCGCTTGCTCTCATATCTGGCTCGCTCGCTCTCATATCTGGTTCGCTCACTTGCTCTCTTGTCTGGCTCGCTCGCTCTCATATCTGGCTCACTCGCTTGCTCTCATATCTGTCTCGCTCGCTTGCTCTCATGTATGGCTCGCTCGCTCTCATATCTGTCTCGCTCGCTTGCTCTCTTGTCTGGTTTGCTCGTTTCCTCTTGTCTTGCTCTCTCTCTTATTTGGCTCGCTCGCATATCTGGCTTGCTCGCTCTCACATCTGGCTCGCTCGCTTGCTCTCATATCTGGCTCGCTCGCTTGCTCTCTTGTCTGGCTTGCTCTCTTATCTGGTTTGCTCTCACATCTGGCTCACTCGCTTGCTCTCATATCTTGCTCGCTCGCTGGCTCTCTTGTCTGTCTCGCTCTCTTATCTGGCTCGCTCGCTCGCAAATCTGGCTCGCTCTTAAATCTTGCTCGCTCGCTTGCTCTCATGTCTGGCACGCTCGCTCTCATATCTGGCTCGCTCGCTTGCTGTCTTGTCTGGCTCGCTCGCTTTCATATCTGGCTCGCTCGCTTGCTCTCATGTCTGTCTCGTTCGCTCTCATATCTGGCTCGCTCGCTTGCGCTCTTGTCTGGTTCGCTCTCTTATCTGGTTCGCTCTCATATCTGGCTTGCTCGCTCTCATATCTTGCTCGCTTGCTCTCATGTCTGGCTCGCTCTCTCTCATATCTGGCTCGCTCGCTTGCTCTCATGTCTGGCTCGCTCGCTTGCTCTCTTGTTTGGCTCGCTCTCTAATCTGGCTCGCTCTCATATCTTGCTTGCTAGCTTGCTCTCATGTTAAGCTCGCTCGCTCTCATATCTGGCTCGCTCGATTTCTCTCTTGTCTGGTTCGCTCTCTTATCTGGCTCGCTCTCATATCTGGCTTGCTCGCTTGCTCTCATATCTGGCTCGCTCGCTTGCTCTCATGTCTGGCTCGCTCGCTCTCATATCTGGCTCGCTCGCTTTCTCTCATATCTGGCTCGCTCGCTTGCTCTCTTGTCTGGCTCACTTTCTTATCTGGTTCGCTCGCTCGCATATCTGGCTCGCTCGCTCTCACATCTGGCTCGCTCGCTTGCTTTCATGTATGGCTCGCTCTCATATCTGGCTCGCTCGCTTGCTCTCATGTCTGGCTCGCTCGCTCTCATATCTGGCTCGCTCGCTTTCTCTCATATCTGGCTCGCTCGCTTGCTCTCTTGTCTGGCTCACTTTCTTATCTGGTTCGCTCGCTCGCATATCTGGCTCGCTCGCTCTCACATCTGGCTCGCTCGCTTGCTCTCATGTATGGCTCGCTCTCATATCTGGCTCACTCGCTTGCTCTCATATCTGTCTCGCTCGCTTGCTCTCATGTATGGCTCGCTCGCTCTCATATCTGTCTCGCTCGCTTGCTCTCTTGTCTGGTTTGCTCGTTTCCTCTTGTCTTGCTCTCTCTCTTATCTGGCTAGCTCGCATATCTGGCTTGCTCGCTCTCACATCTGGCTCGCTCGCTTGCTCTCATATCTGGCTCGCTCGCTTGCTGTCTTGTCTGGCTCACTCTCTTTTCTGGCTCGCTCTCACATCTGGCTCGCTCGCTTGCTCTCATGTCTGGCTCGCTCGCTTTCATATCTGGCTCGCTCGCTTGCTCTCATGTCTGGCTCGCTCGCTCTCATATCTGGCTCGCTCGCTTGCGCTCTTGTCTGGATCGCTCTCTTATCTGGTTCGCTCTCATATCTGGCTTGCTCGCTTGCTCTCATATCTGGCTCGCTCGCTTGCTCTCTTGTCTGTCTCGCTCTCTTATCTGGCTCGCTCACTCGAATATCTGGCTCGCTCGCTTGCTCTCTTGTCTGGCTCACTCGCTTGCTCTCATATCTGGCTCGGTCGCTTGCTCTCTTGTCTGGCTCGCTCTCTTTTCTGGCTCGCTCTCACATCTGGCTCGCTCGCTTGCTCTCATATCTGGCTCGCTCTCTTGCTCTCTTGTCTGGCTCGCTCTCTTATCTGGCTCGCTCGCTCGCATATCTGGCTTGCTCGCTCTCATATCTGGCCCTCCTGTCTGGCTTGCTTGCTCTCATATCTGGCTCGCTCGCTTGCTCTCATGTCTGGCTCACTCGCTTGCTCTCATATCTGGCTCGGTCGCTTGCTCTCTTGTCTGGCTCGCTCTCTTTTCTGGCTCGCTCTCACATCTGGCTCGCTCGCTTGCTCTCATATCTGGCTCGCTCTCTTGCTCTCTTGTCTGGCTCGCTCTCTTATCTGGCTCGCTCGCTCGCATATCTGGCTTGCTCGCTCTCATATCTTGCTCGCTTGCTCTCATGTCTCGCTCGCTCTCTCTCATATCTGGCTCGCTTGCTTGCTCTCATGTCTGGCTCGCTCGCTCTCACATCTGGTTCCCTCGCTTGCTCTCTTGTCTGGCTCGCTCTCTAATCTGGCTCGCTCTCATATCTTGCTTACTCGCTTGCTCTCATGTTAGGCTGGCTCGCTCTCATATCTGGCTCGCTCGATTTCTCTCTTGTCTGGTTCGCTCTCTTACCTGGCTCGCTCTCATATCTGGCTTGCTTGCTTGCTCTCATATCTGGTTCGCTCGCTTGCTCTCATGTCTGGCTCGCTCGCACTCATATCTGGCTCGCTCGCTTTCTCTCATGTCTGTCTCGCTCGCTCTCATATCTGGCTCGCTTCCTTGCGCTCTTGTCTGGTTCGCTCTCTTATCTGGCTCGCTCTCATATCTGGCTTGCTCGCTTGCTCTCATATCTGGCTCGCTCGCTTGCTCTCATGTCTGGCTCGCTCGCTCTCATATCTGGCTCGCTCTCTTGCTCTCATATCTGGCTCGCTCGCTTGCTCTCTTGTCTGGCTCGCTTTCTTATCTGGTTCGCTCGCTCGCATATCTGGCTCGCTCGCTCTCATATCTGGCTCGCTCGCTTGCTCTCATGTATGGCTCCCTCTCATATCTGGCTCGCTCGCTTGCTCTCATATCTGGCTCGCTCGCTCTCATATCTAGTTCGCTCACTTGCTCTCTTGTCTGGCTCGCTCGCTCTCATATCTGGCTCACTCGCTTGCTCTCATATCTGTCTCGCTCGCTTGCTCTCATGTATGGCTCGCTCGCTCTCATATCTGTCTCGCTCGCTTGCTCTCTTGTCTGGTTTGCTCGTTTCCTCTTGTCTTGCTCTCTCTCTTATTTGGCTCGCTCGCATATCTGGCTTGCTCGCTCTCACATCTGGCTCGCTCGCTTGCTCTCATATCTGGCTCGCTCGCTTGCTCTCTTGTCTGGCTTGCTCTCTTATCTGGTTTGCTCTCACATCTGGCTCACTCGCTTGCTCTCATATCTTGCTCGCTCGCTGGCTCTCTTGTCTGTCTCGCTCTCTTATCTGGCTCGCTCGCTCGCAAATCTGGCTCGCTCTTAAATCTTGCTCGCTCGCTTGCTCTCATGTCTGGCACGCTCGCTCTCATATCTGGCTCGCTCGCTTGCTGTCTTGTCTGGCTCGCTCGCTTTCATATCTGGCTCGCTCGCTTGCTCTCATGTCTGTCTCGTTCGCTCTCATATCTGGCTCGCTCGCTTGCGCTCTTGTCTGGTTCGCTCTCTTATCTGGTTCGCTCTCATATCTGGCTTGCTCGCTTGCTCTCATATCTGGCTCGCTCGCTTGCTCTCTTGTCTGGCTCGCTCTCTTATCTGGCTCACTCACTCGAATATCTGGCTCGCTCGCTTGCTCTCTTGTCTGGCTCGCTCTCTTATCTAGCTCGCTCGCATATCTGGCTAGCTCACTCTCATATCTGGCGCTCCTATCTGGCTTGCTCGCTCTCATATCTGGCTCGTTTGCTTGCTCTCATGTCTGGCTCACTCGCTTGCTCTCATATCTGGCTCGGGCGCTTGCTCTCTTGTCTGGCTCCCACTCTTATATGGCTCGCTCGCATATCTGACTCGCTCGCTCTCACATCTGACTCCCTCGCTCTCATATCTGGCTCGCTCGCTTGCTCTCATATCTGGCTAACTTGCTTGCTCTCTTGTCTGGCTCGCTCTCTTATCTGGTTTGCTCTCACATCAGGCTCGCTTGCTCTCATATCTGGCTCGCTCGCTGGCTCACTTGTCTGGCTCGCTCTTTTATCTGGCCTGCTCGCTCTCATGTCTGGCTCGCTCGCTCTCATATCTGGCTCGCTCGCTTGCTCTCTTGTCTGGCTCGCTCTCTTTTCTGGCTCGCTCTCACATCTGGCTCGCTCGCTCGCTCTCATATCTGACTCGCTCGCTTGCTCTCTTGTCTGGCTCGCTCTCTTTTCTGGCTCGCTCTCACATCTGGCTCGCTTGCTTGCTCTCATATCTGGCTCCCTCTCTTGCTCTCTTGTCTGGCTCGCTCTCTTATCTGGCTCGCTCGCTCGCATATCTGGCTTGCTCGCTCTCATATCTTGCTCGCTTGCTCTCATGTCTGGCTCGCTCTCTCATATCTGGCTCGCTCGCTTACTCTCATGTCTGGCTCGCTCGCTCTCACATCTGGCTCCCTCGCTTGCTCTCTTGTCTGGCTCGCTCTCTAATCTGGCTCGCTCTCATATCTTGCTTGCTCGCTTGCTCTCATGTTAGGCTCGCTCGCTCACATATCTGGCTCGCTCGATTTCTCTCTTGTCTGGCTCGCTCTCTAATCTGGCTCGCTCTCATATCTGGCTTGCTCGCTTGCTCTCATATCTGGCTCGCTCTCTTGCTCTCATGTCTGGCTCGCTCGCACTCATATCTGGCTTGCTCGCTTGCTCTCATATCTGGCTCACTCGCTTGCTCTCTTGTCTGGCTCGCTCTCTTATCTGGCTCGCTCACTCGAATATCAGGCTCATTCGCTTGCTCTCTTGTCTGGCTCGCTCTCTTATCGGGCTCGCTCGCTCGCATATCTGGCTCGCTCGATTTCTCTCTTGTCTGGTTCGCTCTCTTACCTGGCTCGCTCTCATATCTGGCTTGCTCGCTTGCTCTCATATCTGGCTCGCTCGCTTGCTCTCATGTCTGGCTCGCTCGCTCTCATATCTGGCTCGCTCGCTTGCTCTCATATCTGGCTCGCTCGCTTGCTCTCTTGTCTCGCTCGCTTTCTTATCTGGTTCGCTCGCTCGCATATCTGGCTCGCTCGCTCTCATATCTGGCTCGCTCGCTTGCTCTCATGTATGGCTCGCTCTCAAATCTGGCTCGCTCGCTTGCTCTCATGTCTGGCTCGCTCGCTCTCATATCTGGATCGCTCACTTGCTCTCTTGTCTGGCTCGCTTGCTCTTATGTATGGCTCGCTCTCAAATCTGGCTCGCTCGCTTGCTCTCATATCTGGCTCACTCGCTTGCTCTCATATCTGTCTCGCTCGCTTGCTCTCATGTATGGCTCGCTCGCTCTCATATCTGTCTCGCTTGCTTGCTCTCTTGTCTGGTTTGCTCGTTTCCTCTTGTCTTGCTCTCTCTCTTATCTGGCTCGCTCGTATATCTGGCTTGCTCGCTCTCACATCTGGCTCGCTCGCTTGCTCTCATATCTGGCTCGCTCGCTTGCTCTCTTGTCTGGCTCGCTCTCTTATCTGGTTTGCTCTCACATCTAGATCGCTCGCTTGCTCTCATATCTTGCTCGCTCGCTGGCTCTCTTGTCTGTCTCGCTCTCTTATCTGGCTCGCTCGCTCGCATATCTGGCTCGCTCGCTCTTAAATCTTGCTCGCTCGCTTGCTCTCATGTCTGGCTCGCTCTCATATCTGGCTCGCTCGCTTGCTGTCTTGTCTGGCTCACTCTTTTCTGGCTCACTCTCACATCTGGCTCGCTCGCTTGCTCTCATGTCTGGCTCGCTCGCTTTCATATCTGGCTCGCTCGCTTGCTCTCATGTCTGTCTCGCTCGCTCTCATATCTGGCTCGCTCGCTTGCGCTCTTGTCTGGTTCGCTCTCTTATCTGGTTCGCTCTCATATCTGGCTTGCTCGCTTGCTCTCATATCTGGCTCGCTCACTTGCTCTCTTGTCTGGCTCGCTCTCTTATCTGGCTTGCTCACTTGAATATCTGGCTCGCTCGCTTGCTCTCTTGTCTGGCTCGCTCTCTTATCTGGCTCGCTCGCATATCTGGCTAGCTCACTCTCATATCTGGCGCTCCTGTCTGGCTTGCTCGCTCTCATATCTGGCTCGCTCGCTAGCTCTCATGTCTGGCTCACTCGCTTGCTCTCATATCTGGCTCAGTCGCTTGCTCTCTTGTCTGGCTCCCACTCTTTTATGGCTCGCTCGCATATCTGACTCGCTCGCTCTCACATCTGACTCCCTCGCTCTCATATCTGGCTCGCTCGCTTGCTCTCATATCTGGCTAGCTTGCTTGCTCTCTTGTCTGGCTCGCTCTCTTATCTGGTTTGCTCTCACATCAGGCTCGCTTGCTTGCTCTCATATCTGGCTCGCTCGCTGGCTCTCTTGTCTGGCTCGCTCTTTTATCTGGCCCGCTCGCTCTCATGTCTGGCTCGCTCGCTCTCATATCTGGCTCGCTCGCTTGCTCTCTTGTCTGGCTCGCTCTCTTTTCTGGCTCGCTCTCACATCTGGCTCGCTCGCTCTCATATCTGGCTCGCTCGCTTGCTCTCTTGTCTGGCTCGCTCTCTTTTCTGGCTCGCTCTCACATCTCGCTCGTTTGCTTGCTCTCATATCTGGCTCGCTCTGTTGCTCTCTTGTCTGGCTCGCTCTCTTGCTCTCTTGTCTGGCTCGCTCTCTTATCTGGCTCGCTCGCTCGCATATCTGGCTTGCTCGCTCTCATATCTTACTCGCTTGCTCTCATGTCTGGCTCGCTCTCATATTTGGCTCGCTCGCTTGCTCTCATGTCTGGCTCGCTCGCTTTCACATCTGGCTCCCTCGCTTGCTCTCTTGTCTGGCTCGCTCTCTAATCTGGCTCGCTCTCATATCTTGCTTGCTCGCTTGCTCTCATGTTAGGCTCGCTCGCTCACATATCTGGCTCGCTCGATTTCTCTCTTGTCTGGCTCGCTCTCTAATCTGGCTCGCTCTCATATCTGGCTTGCTCGCTTGCTCTCATATCTGGCTCGCTCGCTTGCTCTCATGTCAGGCTCGTTCGCACTCATATCTGGCTCGCTCGCTTTCTCTCATGTCTGTCTTGCTCGCTCTCATATCTGGCTCGCTCCCTTGCGCTCTTGTCTGGCTCGCTCTCTTTTCTGGCTCGCTCTCACATCTGGCTCGCTCGCTTGCTCTCATATCTGGCTCGCTCTCTTGCCCTCTTGTCTGGCTCGCTCTTTTATCTGGCTCGCTCGCTCGCATATCTGGCTTGCTCACTCTCATATCTTGCTTGCTTGCTCTCATGTCTGGCTCGCTCTCATATCTGGCTCGCTCGCTTGCTCTCATGTCTGGCTCGCTCGCTCTCACATCTGGCTCCCTCGCTTGCTCTCTTGTCTGGCTCGCTCTCTAATCTGGCTCGCTCTCATATCTTGCTTGCTCGCTTGCTCTCATGTTAGGCTCGCTTGCTCTCATATCTGGCTCGCTCGATTTCTCTCTTGTCTGGTTCGCTCTCTTATCTGGCTCGCTCTCATATCTGGCTTGCTCGCTTGGTCTCATATCTGGCTCGCTCGCTTGCTCTCATGTCTGGCTCGCTCACACTCATATCTGGCTCGCTCCCTTGCGCTCTTGTCTGGTTCGCTCTCTTATCTGGCTCGCTCTTATATCTGGCTTGCTCGCTTGCTCTCATATCTGGCTTGCTCGCTTGCTCTCATGTCTGGCTCGCTCGCTCTCATATCTGGCTCGCTCGCTTGCTCTCATATCTGGCTCGCTCGCTTGCTCTCTGGTCTGGCTCGCTTTCTTATCTGGCCCGCTCGCTCTCATATCTGGCTCGCTCGCTTGCTCTCATGTCTGGCTCGCTCGCTTGCGCTCTTGTCTGGTTTGCTCTCTTATCTGGTTCGCTCTCATATCTGGCTTGCTCGCTTGCTCTCATATCTGGCTCACTCGCTTGCTCTCTTGTCTGGCTCGCTCTCGTATCTGGCTCGCTCACTTGAATATCTGGCTCACTCGCTTGCTCTCTTGTCTGGCTCGCTCTCTTATCTGGCTCGCTCGCTCGCATATCTGGCTAGCTCACTCTCATATCTGGCGCTCCTGTCTGGCTTGCTCGCTCTCATATCTGGCTCGCTCGCTTGCTCTCATGTCTTGCTCACTCGCTTGCTCTCATATCTGGCTTGGTCACTTGCTCTCTTGTCTGGCTCTCACTCTTATATGGCTCGCTCGCATATCTGACTCACTCGCTCTCACATCTGACTCCCTCGCTCTCACATCTGGCTCGCTCGCTTGCTCTCATATCTGGCTAGCTTGCTTGCTCTCTTGTCTGGCTCGCTCTCTTATCTGGTTTTCTCTCACATCAGGCTCGCTTGCTTGCTCTCATATCTGGCTCGCTCGCTGGCTCTCTTGTTTGGCTCGCTCTTTTATCTGGCTCGCTCGCTCTCATGTCTGGCTCGCTCGCTCTCATATCTGGCTCGCTCGCTTGCTCTCTTGTCTGGCTCGCTCTCTTTTCTGGCTCGCTCTCACATCTGGCTCGCTCGCTTGCTCTCATATCTGGCTCGCTCTCTTGCTCTCTTGTCTGTCTCGCTCTCCTATCTGGCTCGCTCGCTCGCATATCCTGCTTGCTCGTTCTCATATCTTGCTCGCTTGCTCTCATGTCTGGCTCGCTCTCTCTCATATCTGGCTCGCTCGCTTGCTCTCATGTCTGGCTCGCTAGCTCTCACATCTGGCTCCCTCGCTTGCTCTCTTGTCTGGCTCGCTCTCTAATCTGGCTCGCTCTCATATCTTGCTTGCTCGCTTGCTCTCATGTTAGGCTCGCTCGCTCTCATATCTGGCTCGCTCGATTTCTCTCTTGTCTGGTTCGCTCTCTTATCTGGCTCGCTCTCATATCTGGCTTGCTCGCTTGCTCTCATATCTGGCTCGCTCGCTTGCTATCATGTCTGGCTCGCTCGCACTCATATCTGGCTCGCTCGCTTTCTCTCATGTCTGTCTTGCTCGCTCTCATATCTGGCTCGCTCCCTTGCGCTCTTGTCTGGTTCGCTCTCTTATCTGGCTCGCTCTCATATCTGGCTTGCTCGCGTGCTCTCATATCTGGCTCGCTCGCTTGCTCTCATGTCTGGCTCGTTCGCTCTCATATCTGGCTCGCTCGCTTGCTCTCATATCTGGCTCGCTCGCTTGCTCTCTGGTCTGGCTCGCTTTCTTATCTGGCTCGCTCGCTCTCATATATGGCTCGCTCGCTTGCTCTCATGTCTGGCTCGCTCGCTCTCATATCTGGCTCGCTCGCTTGCGCTCTTGTCTGGTTCGCTCTCTTATCTGGTTCGCTCTCATATCTGGCTTGCTCGCTTGCTCTCATATCTGGCTCGCTCGCTTGCTCTCTTGTCTGGCTCGCTCTTATCTGGCTCGCTCACTCGAATATCTGGCTCGCTCGTTTGCTCTCTTGTCTGTCTCGCTCTCTTATCTGGCTCGCTCACTCGAATATCTGGCTCGCTCGCTTGCTCCCTTGTCTGGCTCGCTCTCTTATCTGGCTCGCTCGCATATCTGGCTAGCTCACTCTCATATCTGGCGCTCCTGTCTGGCTTGCTCGCTCTCATATCTGGCTCGCTTGCTTGCTCTCATGTCTGGCTCACTCGCTTGCTCTCATATCTGGCTCGGTCGCTTGCTCTCTTGTCTGGCTCCCACTCTTATATGGCTCGCTCGCATATCTGAATCGCTCGCTCTCACATCTGACTCCCTCGCTCTCATATCTGGCTCGCTCTTTTATCTGGCCCGCTCGCTCTCATGTCTGGCTCGCTCGCTCTTATATCTGGCTCGCTCGCTTGCTCTCTTGTCTGGCTCGCTCTCTTTTCTGGCTCGCTCTCACATCTGGCTCGCTCGCTTGCTCTCATATCTGGCTCGCTCTCTTGCTCTCTTGTCTGGCTCGCTCTCTTATCTGGCTCGCTCGCTCGCATATCTGACTTGCTCGCTCTCATATATTGCTCGCTTGCTCTCATGTCTGGCTCTCTCTCTCATATCTGGCTCGCTCGCTTGCTCTCATGTCTGGCTCGCTCGCTCTCACATCTGGCTCCCTCGCTTGCTCTCTTGTCTGGCTCGCTCTCTAATCTGGCTCGCTCTCATATCTTGCTTGCTCGCTTGCTCTCGTGTTAGGCTCGCTCGCTCACATATCTGGCTCGCTCGATTTCTCTCTTGTCTGGTTCGCTCTCTTATCTGGCTCGCTCTCATATCTGGCTTGCTCGCTTGCTCTCATATCTGGCTCGCTCGCTTGCTCTCATGTCTGGCTCGCTCGCTCTCATATCTGGCTCGCTCGCTTGCTCTCTGGTCTGGCTCGCTTTCTTATCTGGCTCGCTCGCTCTCATATCTGGCTCGCTCGCTTGCTCTCATGTCTGGCTCGCTCGCTCTCATATCTGGCTCGCTCGCTTGCGCTCTTGTGTGGTTCGCTCTCTTATCTGGTTCGCTCTCATATCTGGCTTGCTCGCTTGCTCTCATATCTGGCTCACTCGCTTGCTCTCTTGTCTGGCTCGCTCTCTTATCTGGCTCGCTCACTCGAATATCTTGGTCACTCGCTTGCTCTCTTGTCGGGCTCGCTCTCTTATCTGGTTCGCTCGCTCGCATATCTGGCTAGCTCACTCTCATATCTGGCGCTCCTGTCTGGCTTGCTCGCTCTCATATCTGGCTCGCTCGCTTGCTCTCATGTCTGGCTCACTCGCTTGCTCTCATATCAGGCTTGGTCGCTTTCTCTCTTGTCTGGCTCTCACTCTTATATGGCTCGCTCGCATATCTGACTCGCTCGCTCTCACATCTGACTCCCTCGCTCTCACATCTGGCTCGCTCTCTTGCTCTCATATCTGGCTAGCTTGCTTGCTCTCTTGTCTGGCTCGCTCTCTTATCTGGTTTGCTCTCACATCAGGCTCGCTTGCTTGCTCTCATATCTGGCTCGCTCGCTGGCTCTCTTGTCTGGCTCGCTCTTTTATCTGGCTCGCTCGCTCTCATGTCTGGCTCGCTCGCTCTCATATCTGGCTCGCTCGCTTGCTCTCTTGTCTGGCTCGCTCTCTTTTCTGGCTCGCTCTCACATCTGGCTCCCTCGCTTGCTCTCTTGTCTGGCTCGCTCTCTAATCTGGCTCGCTCTCATATCTGGCTCGCTCGCTTGCTCTCATATCTGGCTCGCTCGCTTGCTCTCTTGTCTGGCTCGCTTTCTTATCTGGTTCGCTCGCTCGCATATCTGGCTCGCTCGCTCTCATATCTGGCTCGCTCGCTTGCTCTCATGTATGGCTCGCTCTCATATCTGGCTCGCTCGCTTGCTCTCATGTCTGGCTCGCTCGCTCTCATATCTGGCTCACTCGCTTGCTCTCATATCTGTCTCGCTCGCTTGCTCTCATGTATGGCTCGCTCGCTCTCATATCTGTCTCGCTCGCTTGCTCTCTTGTCTGGTTTGCTCATTTCCTCTTGTCTTGCTCTCTCTCTTATCTGGCTCGCTCGCATATCTGGCTTGCTCGCTCTCACATCTGGCTCGCTCGCTTGCTCTCATATCTGGCTCGCTCGCTTGCTCTCTTGTCTGGCTCGCTCTCTTATCTGGTTTGCTCTCACATCTGGCTCGCTCGCTTGCTCTCATATCTTGCTCACTCGCTGGCTCTCTTGTCTGTCTCGCTCTCTTATCTGGCTGGCTCGCTCGCATATCTGGCTCGCTCGCTCTTAAATCTTGCTCGCTCGCTTGCTCTCATGTCTGGCTCGCTCGCTCTCATATCTGGCTCGCACGCTTGCTGTCTTGTCTGGCTCACTCTCTTTTCTGGCTCACTCTCACATCTGGCTCGCTCGCTTGCTCTCATGTCTGGCTCGCTCGCTTTCATATCTGGCTTGCTCGCTTGCTCTCATGTCTGTCTCGCTCGCTCTCATATCTGGCTCGCTCGCTTGCGCTCTTGTCTGGTTCGCTCTCTTATCTGGTTCGCTCTCATATCTGGCTTGCTCGCTTGCTCTCATATCTGGCTCGCTCGCTTGCTCTCTTGTCTGGCTCGCTCACTCGAATATCTGGCTCGCTCACTTGCTCTCTTGGCTGGCTCGCTCTCTTATCTGGCTTGCTCGCATATCTGGCTAGCTCACTCTCATATCTGGCTCGCTCGCTTGCTCTCATGTCTGGCTTGCTCGCTCTCATATCTGGCTCGCTCGCTTGCTCTCTTGTCTGGATCGCTCTCTTATCTGGCTCGCTCTCATATCTTGCTCGCTCGCTTGCTCTCATGTCTGGCTCGCTCTCATATCTGGCTCGCTCGCTTGCTCTCATGTCTGGCTCGCTTGCTCTCATATCTGGCTAGCTTGCTTGCTCTCTTGTCTGGCTCGCTCTCTTATCTGGTTTGCTCTCACATCAGGCTCGCTTGCTTGCTCTCATATCTGGCTCGCTCGCTGGCTCTCTTGTCTGGCTCGCTCTTTTATCTGGCCCGCTCGCTCTCATGTCTGGCTCGCTCGCTCTCATATCTGGCTCGCTCGCTTGCTCTCTTGTCTGGCTCGCTCTCTTTTCTGGCTCGCTCTCACATCTGGCTCGCTCGCTTGCTCTCATATCTGGCTCGCTCTCTTGCTCTCTTGTCTGGCTCGCTCTCTTATCTGGCTCGCTCGCTCGCATATCTGGCTTGCTCGCTCTCATATCTTGCTCGCTTGCTCTCATGTCTGGCTTGCTCTCTCACATCTGGCTCCCTCGCTTGCTCTCTTGTCTGGCTCGCTCTCTAATCTGGCCCGCTCGATCTCATATCTTGCTCGCTCGCTTGCTCTCATGTCTGGCTTACTCGCTCTCATATCTGGCTCGCTCACTTGCTCTCATGTCTGGCTCGCTCGCTCTCATATCTTGCTCGCTCGCTTGCTCTCATGTCTGTCTCGCTCTCTCTCATATCTGGCTCGCTTGCTCTCATGTCTGGCTCGCTCGCTCTCATATCTGGCTCGCTCGCTTGCTCTCATGTCTGGCTCGCTTGCTCTCATATCTGGCTCGCACGCTTGCTCTCTTGTCTGGTTCGCTCTCTTATCTGGCTCGCTCGCTTGCATATCTGGCTCGCTCGCTCTCATATCTGGCTCGCTCGCTTGCTCTCATGTCTGGCTTGCTCGCTCTCATATCTGGCTCGCTCGCTTGCTCTCTTGTCTGGATCGCTCTCTTATCTGGCTCGCTCTCATATCTTGCTCGCTCGCTTGCTCTCATGTCTGGCTCGCTCTCATATCTGGCTCGCTCGCTTGCTCTCATGTCTGGCTCGCTCGCTCTCATATCTGGCTCGCTCGCTTGCTCTCATGTCTGGCTCGCTCTCATATATGGCTCGCTCGCTTGCTCTCATGTCTGGCTCACTCGCTCTCATATCTGGCTCGCTCGCTTGCTCTCATGTCTGGCTCGCTCGCTCTCATATCTGGCTCGCTCGCTTGCTCTCATGTCTGGCTCGATCGCTCTCATATCTGGCTCGCTCGCTTGCTCTCATGTCTGGCTCGCTTGCTCTCATATCTGGCTCGCTCGCTTGCTCTCATGTCTGGCTCGCTCGCTCTCATATCTGGCTCGCTCGATTGCTCTCATTTCTGGCTCACTTGCTCTCATACCTGGCTCACTCGCTTGCTCTCATGTCTGGCTCGCTCGCTCTCATATCTGGCTCGCTCGCTCGCATATCTGGCTCGTTCGCTTGCTCTCTTGTCTGGCTCACTCTCTTATCTGGCTTGCTCGCTCACATATCTGGCTCGCTCGCTTGCTCTCTTGTCTGACTCGCTCTCTTATCTGGCTCGCTCGCTCGCATATCTGGCTCGCTCGCTTGCTCTCATCTGGCTCGCTCGCTTGCTCTCATGTCTGGCTCGCTCTCTCATATCTGGCTCGCTCGCTTGCTCTCATGTCTGGCTCGCTCGCTCTCACATCTGGCTCCCTCGCTTGCTCTCTTGTCTGGCTCGCTCTCTAATATGGCTCGCTCTCATATTTTGCTTGCTCGCTTGCTCTCATGTTAGGCTCGCTCGCTCACATATCTGGCTCGCTCGATTTCTCTCTTGTCTGGCTCGCTCTTTAATCTGGCTCGCTCTCATATCTGGCTTGCTCGCTTGCTCTCATATCTGGCTCGCTCACTTGCTCTCATGTCTGGCTCGCTCACACTCATATCTGGCTCGCTCGCTTTCTCTCATGTCTGTCTCGCTCGCTCTCATATCTGGCTCGCTCCCTTGCGCTCTTGTCTGGATAGCTCTCTTATCTGGCTCGCTCTCATATCTGGCTTGCTCGCTTGCTCTCATATCTGGCTTGCTCGCTTGCTCTCATGTCTGGCTCGCTCGCTCTCATATCTGGCTCGCTCGCTTGCTCTCATATCTGGCTCGCTCGCTTGATCTCTGGTCTGGCTCGCTTTCTTATCTGGCTCGCTCGCTCTCATATCTTGCTCGCTCGCTTGCTCTCATGTCTGGCTCGCTCGCTCTCATATCTGGCTCGCTCGCTTGCGCTCTTGTCTGGTTTGCTCTCTTATCTGGTTCGCTCTCATATCTGGCTTGCTCGCTTGCTCTCATATCTGGCTCACTCGCTTGCTCTCTTGTCTGGCTCGCTCTCTTATCTGGCTCGCTCACTCGAATATCTTACTCACTCGCTTGCTCTCTTGTCTGGCTCGCTCTCTTATCTGGCTCGCTCGCTCGCATATCTGGCTCGCTCGATTTCTCTCTTGTCTGGTTCGCTCTCTTACCTGGTTCGCTCTCATATCTGTCTTGCTCGCTTGCTCTCATATCTGGCTCGCTCGCTTGCTCTCATGTCTGGCTCGCTCGCTCTCATATCTGGCTCGCTCGCTTGCTCTCATATCTGGCTCGCTCGCTTGCTCTCTTGTCTGGCTAGCTTTCTTATCTGGTTCGCTCGCTCGCATATCTGGCTCGCTCGCTCTCATATCTGGCTCGCTCGCTTGCTCTCATGTATGGCTCGCTCTCATATCTGGCTCGCTCGCATGCTCTCATGTCTGGTTCGCTCACTTGCTCTCTTGTCTGGCTCGCTCGCTCTCATATCTGGCTCACTCGCTTGCTCTCATATCTGTCTCGCTCGCTTGCTCTCATGTATGGCTCGCTCGCTCTCATATCTGTCTCGCTCGCTTGCTCTCTTGTCTGGTTTGCTCGTTTCCTCTTGTCTTGCTCTCTCTCTTATCTGGCTCGCTCGCATATCTGGCTTGCTCGCTCTCACATCTGGCTCGCTCGCTTGCTCTCATATCTGGCTCGCTTGCTTGCTCTTTTGTCTGGCTCGCTCTCTTATCTGGTTTGCTCTCACATCTGGCTCGCTCGCTTGCTCTCATATCTTGCTCGCTCGCTGGCTCTCTTGTCTGGTTTGCTCGTTTCCTCTTGTCTTGCTCTCTCTCTTATCTGGCTCGCTCGCATATCTGGCTTGCTCGCTCTCACATCTGGCTCGCTCGCTTGCTCTCATATCTGGCTCGCTCGCTTGCTCTCTTGTCTGGCTCGCTCTCTTATCTGTCTCGCTCGCTCTCATATCTGGCTCGCTCGCTTGCTCTCTTGTCTGGCTCGCTCTGTTATCTGGCTCGCTCACTCGAATATCTGGCTCGCTCGCTTGCTCTCTTGTCTGGCTCGCTCTCTTATCTGGCTCGCTCGCATATCTGGCTAGCTCACTCTCATATCTGGCGCTCCTGTCTGGCTTGCTCGCTCTCATATCTGGCTTGCTCGCTTGCTCTCATGTCTGGCTCACTCGCTTCCTCTCATATCTGGCTCGGTCGCTTGCTCTCTTGTCTGGCTCCCACTCTTATATGGCTCGCTCGCATATCTGACTCGCTCCCTCTCACATCTGACTCCCTCGCTCTCATATCTGGCTCGCTCGCTTGCTCTCTTGTCTGGCTCGCTCTATTATCTGGTTTGCTCTCACATCAGGCTCGCTTGCTCTCATATCTGGCTCGCTCGCTGGCTCTCTTGTCTGGCTCGCTCTTTTATCTGGCCCGCTCGCTCTCATGTCTGGCTCGCTCGCTCTCATATCTGGCTCGCTCGCTTGCTCTCTTGTCTGGCTCGCTCTCTTTTCTGGCTCGCTCTCACATCTGACTCGCTCGCTTGCTCTCATATCTGGCTCGCTCTCTTGCTCTCTTGTCTGGCTCGCTCTCTTATCTGGCTCGCTCGCACGCATATCTGGCTTGCTCGCTCTCATATCTTGCTCGCTTGCTCTCATGTCTGGCTCGCTCTCTCATATCTGGCTCGCTCGCTTGCTCTCATGTCTGGCTCGCTCGCTCTCACATCTGGCTCCCTCGCTTGCTCTCTTGTCTGGCTCGCTCTCTAATCTGGCTCGCTCTCATATCTTGCTTGCTCGCTTGCTCTCATGTTAGGCTCGCTCGCTCACATATCTGGCTCGCTCGATTTCTCTCTTGTCTGGCTCGCTCTCTAATCTGGCTCGCTCACATATCTGGCTTGCTCGCTTGCTCTCATATCTGGCTCGCTCGCTTGCTCTCATGTCTGGCTCGCTCGCACTCATATCTGGCTCGCTCGCTTTCTCTCATGTCTGTCTCGCTCGCTCTCATATCTGGCTCGCTCCCTTGCGCTCTTGTCTGGATCGCTCTCTTATCTGGCTCGCTCTCATATCTGGCTTGCTCGCTTGCTCTCATATCTGGCTCGCTCGCTTGCTCTCATGTCTGGCTCGCTCTCATATCTGGCTCGCTCACTTGCTCTCATATCTGGCTCGCTCGCTTGCTCTCTGGTCTGGCTCGCTCCCTTGCTCTCTGGTCTGGCTCGCTTTCTTATCTGGCTCGCTCGCTCTCATATCTGGCTCGCTCGCTTGCTCTCATGTCTTGCTCACTCTCTTGCTCTCTTGTCTGGCTCGCTCTCTTATCTGGCTCGCTCGCTCGCATATCTGGCTCGCTCGATTTCTCTCTTGTCTGGTTCGCTCTCTTACCTGGTTCGCTCTCATATCTGTCTTGCTCGCTTGCTCTCATATCTGGCTCGCTCGCTTGCTCTCATGTCTGGCTCGCTCGCTCTCATATCTGGCTCGCTCGCTTGCTCTCATATCTGGCTCGCTCGCTTGCTCTCTTGTCTGGCTAGCTTTCTTATCTGGTTCGCTCGCTCGCATATCTGGCTCGCTCGCTCTCATATCTGGCTCGCTCGCTTGCTCTCATGTATGGCTCGCTCTCATATCTGGCTCGCTCGCATGCTCTCATGTCTGGTTCGCTCACTTGCTCTCTTGTCTGGCTCGCTCGCTCTCATATCTGGCTCACTCGCTTGCTCTCATATCTGTCTCGCTCGCTTGCTCTCATGTATGGCTCGCTCGCTCTCATATCTGTCTCGCTCGCTTGCTCTCTTGTCTGGTTTGCTCGTTTCCTCTTGTCTTGCTCTCTCTCTTATCTGGCTCGCTCGCATATCTGGCTTGCTCGCTCTCACATCTGGCTCGCTCGCTTGCTCTCATATCTGGCTCGCTTGCTTGCTCTTTTGTCTGGCTCGCTCTCTTATCTGGTTTGCTCTCACATCTGGCTCGCTCGCTTGCTCTCATATCTTGCTCGCTCGCTGGCTCTCTTGTCTGGTTTGCTCGTTTCCTCTTGTCTTGCTCTCTCTCTTATCTGGCTCGCTCGCATATCTGGCTTGCTCGCTCTCACATCTGGCTCGCTCGCTTGCTCTCATATCTGGCTCGCTCGCTTGCTCTCTTGTCTGGCTCGCTCTCTTATCTGTCTCGCTCGCTCTCATATCTGGCTCGCTCGCTTGCTCTCTTGTCTGGCTCGCTCTGTTATCTGGCTCGCTCACTCGAATATCTGGCTCGCTCGCTTGCTCTCTTGTCTGGCTCGCTCTCTTATCTGGCTCGCTCGCATATCTGGCTAGCTCACTCTCATATCTGGCGCTCCTGTCTGGCTTGCTCGCTCTCATATCTGGCTTGCTCGCTTGCTCTCATGTCTGGCTCACTCGCTTCCTCTCATATCTGGCTCGGTCGCTTGCTCTCTTGTCTGGCTCCCACTCTTATATGGCTCGCTCGCATATCTGACTCGCTCCCTCTCACATCTGACTCCCTCGCTCTCATATCTGGCTCGCTCGCTTGCTCTCTTGTCTGGCTCGCTCTATTATCTGGTTTGCTCTCACATCAGGCTCGCTTGCTCTCATATCTGGCTCGCTCGCTGGCTCTCTTGTCTGGCTCGCTCTTTTATCTGGCCCGCTCGCTCTCATGTCTGGCTCGCTCGCTCTCATATCTGGCTCGCTCGCTTGCTCTCTTGTCTGGCTCGCTCTCTTTTCTGGCTCGCTCTCACATCTGACTCGCTCGCTTGCTCTCATATCTGGCTCGCTCTCTTGCTCTCTTGTCTGGCTCGCTCTCTTATCTGGCTCGCTCGCACGCATATCTGGCTTGCTCGCTCTCATATCTTGCTCGCTTGCTCTCATGTCTGGCTCGCTCTCTCATATCTGGCTCGCTCGCTTGCTCTCATGTCTGGCTCGCTCGCTCTCACATCTGGCTCCCTCGCTTGCTCTCTTGTCTGGCTCGCTCTCTAATCTGGCTCGCTCTCATATCTTGCTTGCTCGCTTGCTCTCATGTTAGGCTCGCTCGCTCACATATCTGGCTCGCTCGATTTCTCTCTTGTCTGGCTCGCTCTCTAATCTGGCTCGCTCACATATCTGGCTTGCTCGCTTGCTCTCATATCTGGCTCGCTCGCTTGCTCTCATGTCTGGCTCGCTCGCACTCATATCTGGCTCGCTCGCTTTCTCTCATGTCTGTCTCGCTCGCTCTCATATCTGGCTCGCTCCCTTGCGCTCTTGTCTGGATCGCTCTCTTATCTGGCTCGCTCTCATATCTGGCTTGCTCGCTTGCTCTCATATCTGGCTCGCTCGCTTGCTCTCATGTCTGGCTCGCTCTCATATCTGGCTCGCTCACTTGCTCTCATATCTGGCTCGCTCGCTTGCTCTCTGGTCTGGCTCGCTCCCTTGCTCTCTGGTCTGGCTCGCTTTCTTATCTGGCTCGCTCGCTCTCATATCTGGCTCGCTCGCTTGCTCTCATGTCTTGCTCACTCTCTTGCTCTCTTGTCTGGCTCGCTCTCTTATCTGGCTCGCTCGCATATCCTGCTTGCTCGTTCTCATATCTTGCTCACTTGCTCTCATGTCTGGCTCGCTCTCTCTCATATCTGGCTCGCTCGCTTGCTCTCATGTCTGGCTCGCTCGCTCTCACATCTGGCTCCCTCGCTTGCTCTCTTGTCTGGCTCGCTCTCTAAACTGGCTCGCTCTCATATCTTGCTTGCTCGCTTGCTCTCATGTTAGGCTCGCTCGCTCTCATATCTGGCTCACTCGATTTCTCTCTTGTCTGGTTCGCTCTCTTATCTGGCTCGCTCTCATATCTGGCTTGCTCGCTTGCTCTCATATCTGGCTCGCTCGCTTGCTCTCATGTCTGGCTCGCTCGCACTCATATCTGGCTCGCTCGCTTTCTCTCATGTCTGTCTCGCTCGCTCTCATATCTGGCTCGCTCCCTTGCGCTCTTGTCTGGTTCGCTCTCTTATCTGGCTCGCTCTCATATCTGGCTTGGTCGCTTGCTCTCATATCTGGCTCGCTCGCTCTCATATCTGGGTCGCTCGCTTGCTCTCATATCTGGCTCGCTCGCTTGCTCTCATGTCTGGCTCGCTCGCACTCATATCTGGCTCGCTCGCTTTCTCTCATGTCTGTCTCGCTCGCTCCCATATCTGGCTCGCTCCCTTGCGCTCTTGTCTGGTTCGCTCTCTTATCTGGCTCGCTCTCATATCTGGCTTGCTCGCTTGCTCTCATATCTGGCTCGCTCGCTCTCATATCTGGCTCGCTCGCTTGCTCTCATGTGTGGCTCGCTCGCTCTCATATCTGGCTCGCTCGATTGCTCTCATGTCTGGCTCACTTGCTCTCATACCTGGCTCGCTCGCTTGCTCTCATGTCTGGCTCACTTGCTCTCATACCTGGCTCGCTCGCTTGCTCTCATGTCTGGCTCGCTCGCTCTCATATCTGGCTCGCTCGCTCGCATATCTGGCTCGCTCGCTTGCTCTCTTGTCTGACTCGCTCTCTTATCTGGCTCGCTCGCATATCTGGCTTGCTCGCTTGCTCTCATCTGGCTCGCTCGCTTGCTCTCATATCTGGCTCGCTTGCTCTCTTGTCTGGCTCGCTCTCTTATCTCGCTCGCTCTCATATCTGGCTCGCTCGCTTGCTCTCATATCTGGCTCACTCGCTTGCTCTCTTGTCTGGTTCGCTCTCATATCTGGCTCACTCGCTTGCTCTCTTGTCTGGTTCGCTCTCTTATCTGGCTCGCTCGCTTGCATATCTGGCTCGCTCGCTTGCTCTCTTGTCTGGCTCACTCTCTTATCTGGCTCGCTCGCATATCTGTCTCCCTCGCTCTCATATGTGGCTCGCTTGCTCTCTTGTCTGGCTCGCTCTCTTATCTCGCTCGCTCTCATATCTGTCTCGCTCGCTTGCTCTCATATCTGGCTCGCTCACTTGCTCTCTTGTCTGGCTCGCTCTCTTATCTGACTTGCTCGCATATCTGGCTCGCTCGATCTCATATCTTGCTCGCTCGCTTGCTCTCATGTCTGGTTCGCTCGATCTCATATCTTTCTCGCTGGCTTGCTCTCATGTCTGGCTTACTCGCTCTCATATCTGGCTCGCTCGCTTGCTCTCATGTCTGGCTCGCTCGCTCTCATATCTTGCTCGCTCGCTTGCTCTCATGTCTGCCTCGCTCTCTCTCATATCTGGCTCGCTTGCTCTCATGTCTGGCTCGCTCGCTCTCATATCTGGCTCGCTCGCTTGCTCTCATGTCTGGCTCGCTCGCTCTCATATCTGGCTCGCTCGCTTGCTCTCTTGTCTGGTTCGCTCTCTTATCTGGCTCGCTCGCTTGCATATCTGGCTCGCTCGCTCTCATATCTGGCTCGCTCAATTGCTCTCATGTCTGGCTTGCTCGCTCTCATATCTGGCTCGCTCGCTTGCTCTCTTGTCTGGATCGCTCTCTTATCTGGCTCGCTCTCATATCTTGCTCGCTCGCTTGCTCTCATGTCTGGCTCGCTCTCATATCTGGCTCGCTCGCTTGCTCTCATGTCTGGCTCGCTTGCTCTCATATCTAGCTCGCTCGCTTGCTCTCATGTCTGGCTCGCTCGCTCTCATATCTGGCTCGCTCGATTGCTCTCATTTCTGGCTCACTTGCTCTCATACCTGGCTCACTCGCTTGCTCTCATGTCTGGCTCGCTCTCATATCTGGCTCTCTCGCTCGCATATCTGGCTCGCTCGCTTGCTCTCTTGTCTGGCTCACTCTCTTATCTGGCTTGCTCGCTCGCATATCTGGCTCGCTCGCTTGCTCTCTTGTCTGACTCGCTCTCTTATCTGGCTCGCTCGCTCGCATATCTGGCTCGCTCGCTCGCTTGCTCTCATCTGGCTCGCTCGCTTGCTCTCATATCTGGCTCGCTCGCTTGCTCTCTTGTCTGGCTCACTCTCTTATCTTGCTCGCTCTCATATCTGGCTCGCTCGCTTGCTCTCATATCTGGCTCGCTCACTTGCTTTCTTGTCTGGCTCGCTCTCTTATTTGACTCGCTCGCATATCTGGCTCACTCGATCTCATATCTTGCTCGCTTGCTTGCTCTCATGTCTGGCTTGCTCGCTCTCATATCTGGCTCGCTCGCTTGCTCTCTTGTCTGGATCGCTCTCTTATCTGGCTCGCTCTCATATCTTGCTCGCTCGCTTGCTCTCATTTCTGGCTCGCTCTCATATCTGGCTCGCTCGCTTGCTCTCATGTCTGGCTCGCTTGCTCTCATATCTGGCTCGCTCGCTTGCTCTCATGTCTGACTCGCTTGCTCGCACACCTGGCTCGCTCGCTTGCTCTCTTGTCTGGCTCGCTCTCTTATCTGGCTCGCTCGCTCGCATATCTGGCTCGCTCGCTTGCTCTCATCTGGCTCGCTCGCTTGCTCTGATATCTGGCTCGCTCACTTGCTCTCTTGTCTGGCTCGCTCTCTTATCTTGCTCGCTCTCATATCTGGCTCGCTTGCTTGCTCTCATATCTGGCTCGCTCGTTTGCTCTCATATCTGGCTCGCTCACTTTCTCTCTTGTCTGGCTCGCTCTCTTATCTGGCTCACTCTCATATCTGGCTCGCTCTCATGTCTGGCTCGCTCTCATATTTGGCTTGCTCGCTTGCTCTCATGTCTGGCTCGCTCGCTCTCATATCTGGCTCGCTCGCTTGCTCTCATATCTGGCTCGCTCGCTTGCTCTCATGTCTGGCTCACTCGCTCTCATATCTGGCTCGCTCGCTTGCTCTCATGTCTGGCTCGCTCGCTCTCATATCTGGCTCGCTCGCTTGCTCTCATGTCTGGCTCGCTTGCTGTCATATCTGGCTCGCTCGATTGCTCTCATGTCTGGCTCGCTTGCTCTCATACCTGCCTTGCTCGCTTGCTCTCATGTCTGGCTCGCTCGCTCTCATATCTGGCTCGCTCGCTCGCATATCTGGCTCGCTGGCTTGCTCTCTTGTCTGGCTTACTCTCTTATCTGGCTTGCTCGCTCGCATATTTGGCTCGCTCGCTTGCTCTCTTGTCTGGCTCGCTCTCTTATCTGGCTCGCTCGCATATCTGGCTCGCTCGCTTGCTCTCGTATCTGGCTCACTCGCTTGCTCTCTTGTCTGGCTCGCTCTCTTATCTCGCTCGCTCTCATATCTTACTCGCTCGCTCGCTCACATATCTGGCTCGCTCGTTTGCTCTCATGTCTGGCTCACTTGCTCTCATACCTGGCTCGCTCGCTTGCTCTCATGTCTGGCTCGCTCGCTCTCATATCTGGCTCGCTCGTTTGCTCTCATGTCTGGCTCGCTCACTCTCATATCTGGCTCGCTCGCTTGCTCTCATGTCTGGCTCGCTCGCTCTCATATCTGGCTCGCTCGCTTGCTCTCATGTCTGGCTCGATCGCTCTCATATCTGGCTCGCTCGCTTGCTATCATGTCTGGCTCGCTCGCTCTTATATCTGGCTCGCTCGCTTGCTCTCATGTCTGGCTCGCTCACTCTCATATCTGGCTCGCTTGAGTGCTCTCATGTCTGGCTCACTTGCTCTCATACCTGGCTCGCTCGCTTGCTCTCATGTCTGGCTCGCTCGCTCTCATATCTGGCTCGCTCGCTCGCATATCTGGCTCGCTCGCTTGCTCTCTTGTCTGACTCGCTCTCTTATCTGGCTCGCTCGCTCGCATATCTGGCTTGCTCGCTTGCTCTCATCTGGCTCGCTCGCTTGCTCTCATATCTGGCTCGCTCGCTTGCTCTCTTGTCTGGCTTGCTCTCTTATCTCGCTCGCTCTCATATCTGGCTCGCTCGCTTGCTCTCATATCTGGCTCGCTCGCTTGCTCTCTCTTCTGGTTCGCTCTCTTATCTGGCTCGCTCGCTTGCATATCTGGCTCACTTGCTCTCTTGTCTGGCTCACTCTCTTATCTGGCTCGCTCGCTCGCATATCTGGCTCCCTCGCTCTCATATCTGGCTCGCTCGCTTGCTCTCATATCTGGCTCGCTTGCTCTCTTGTCTGGCTCGCTCTCTTATCTCGCTCGCTCTCATATCTGGCTCGCTCGCTCGCTCTCATATCTGGCTCGCTCGCTCTCATATCTGGCTCGCTCACTTGCTCTCTTGTCTGGCTCGCTCTCTTATCTGACTTTCTCGCATATCTGACTCGCTCGATCTCATATCTTGCTCGCTCGCTTGCTCTCATGTCTGGCTCACTCGCTCTCATATCTGGCTCGCTCACTTGCTCTCATGTCTGGCTCCCTCGCTCTCATATCTGGCTCGCTCGCTTGCTCTCTTGTCTGTCTCGCTCGCTCTCATATCTGGCTCGCTCGCTTGCTCTCATGTCTGGCTCGCTCGCTCTCATATCTGGCTCGCTCTCTTGCTCTCATGTCTGGCTCGCTCTCTTATCTCGCTCGCTCTCATATCTGGCTCGCTCGCTTGCTCTCATATCTGACTCTCTCACTTGCTCTCTTGTCTGACTCGCTCTCTTATCTCAATCGATCTCATATCTTCCTCGCTCGCTTGCTCTCACGTCTGGCTCACTCGCTCTCATATCTGGCTCGCTCGCTTGCTCTCTGGTCTGGCTCGCTCCCTTGCTCTCTGGTCTGGCTCGCTTTCTTATCTGGCTCGCTCGCTCTCATATCTGGCTCGCTCGCTTGCTCTCATGTCTTGCTCGCTCTCTTGCTCTCTTGTCTGGCTCGCTCTCTTATCTGGCTCGCTCGCATATCCTGCTTGCTCGTTCTCATATCTTGCTCGCTTACTCTCATGTCTGGCTCGCTCGCTCTCACATCTGGCTCCCTCGCTTGCTCTCTTGTCTGGCTCGCTCTCTAATCTGGCTCGCTCTCATATCTTGCTTGCTCGCTTGCTCTCATGTTAGGCTCGCTCGCTCACATATCTGGCTCGCTCGATTTCTCTCTTGTCTGGCTCGCTCTCTAATCTGGCTCGCTCACATATCTGGCTTGCTCGCTTGCTCTCATATCTGGCTCGCTCGCTTGCTCTCATGTCTGGCTCGCTCGCACTCATATCTGGCTCGCTCGCTTTCTCTCATGTCTGTCTCGCTCGCTCTCATATCTGGCTCGCTCCCTTGCGCTCTTGTCTGGATCGCTCTCTTATCTGGCTCGCTCTCATATCTGGCTTGCTCGCTTGCTCTCATATCTGGCTCGCTCGCTTGCTCTCATGTCTGGCTCGCTCTCATATCTGGCTCGCTCACTTGCTCTCATATCTGGCTCGCTCGCTTGCTCTCTGGTCTGGCTCGCTCCCTTGCTCTCTGGTCTGGCTCGCTTTCTTATCTGGCTCGCTCGCTCTCATATCTGGCTCGCTCGCTTGCTCTCATGTCTTGCTCGCTCTCTTGCTCTCTTGTCTGGCTCGCTCTCTTATCTGGCTCGCTCGCATATCCTGCTTGCTCGTTCTCATATCTTGCTCGCTTGCTCTCATGTCTGGCTCGCTCTCTCTCATATCTGGCTCGCTCGCTTGCTCTCATGTCTGGCTCGCTCGCTCTCACATCTGGCTCCCTCGCTTGCTCTCTTGTCTGGCTCGCTCTCTAAACTGGCTCGCTCTCATATCTTGCTTGCTCGCTTGCTCTCATGTTAGGCTCGCTCGCTCTCATATCTGGCTCACTCGATTTCTCTCTTGTCTGGTTCGCTCTCTTATCTGGCTCGCTCTCATATCTGGCTTGCTCGCTTGCTCTCATATCTGGCTCGCTCGCTTGCTCTCATGTCTGGCTCGCTCGCACTCATATCTGGCTCGCTCGCTTTCTCTCATGTCTGTCTCGCTCGCTCTCATATCTGGCTCGCTCCCTTGCGCTCTTGTCTGGTTCGCTCTCTTGTCTGGCTCGCTCTCATATCTGGCTTGGTCGCTTGCTCTCATATCTGGCTCGCTCGCTCTCATATCTGGGTCGCTCGCTTGCTCTCATATCTGGCTCGCTCGCTTGCTCTCATGTCTGGCTCGCTCGCACTCATATCTGGCTCGCTCGCTTTCTCTCATGTCTGTCTCGCTCGCTCTCATATCTGGCTCGCTCCTTTGCGCTCTTGTCTGGTTCGCTCTCTTATCTGGCTCGCTCTCATATCTGGCTCGCTCGCTTGCTCTCATGTCTGGCTCGCTCGCACTCATATCTGGCTCGCTCGCTTTCTCTCATGTCTGTCTCGCTCGCTCTCATATCTGGCTCGCTCCCTTGCGCTCTTGTCTGGATCGCTCTCTTATCTGGCTCGCTCTCATATCTGGCTTGCTCGCTTGCTCTCATATCTGGCTCGCTCGCTTGCTCTCATGTCTGGCTCGCTCTCATATCTGGCTCGCTCACTTGCTCTCATATCTGGCTCGCTCGCTTGCTCTCTGGTCTGGCTCGCTCCCTTGCTCTCTGGTCTGGCTCGCTTTCTTATCTGGCTCGCTCGCTCTCATATCTGGCTCGCTCGCTTGCTCTCATGTCTTGCTCGCTCTCTTGCTCTCTTGTCTGGCTCGCTCTCTTATCTGGCTCGCTCGCATATCCTGCTTGCTCGTTCTCATATCTTGCTCGCTTGCTCTCATGTCTGGCTCGCTCTCTCTCATATCTGGCTCGCTCGCTTGCTCTCATGTCTGGCTCGCTCGCTCTCACATCTGGCTCCCTCGCTTGCTCTCTTGTCTGGCTCGCTCTCTAAACTGGCTCGCTCTCATATCTTGCTTGCTCGCTTGCTCTCATGTTAGGCTCGCTCGCTCTCATATCTGGCTCACTCGATTTCTCTCTTGTCTGGTTCGCTCTCTTATCTGGCTCGCTCTCATATCTGGCTTGCTCGCTTGCTCTCATATCTGGCTCGCTCGCTTGCTCTCATGTCTGGCTCGCTCGCACTCATATCTGGCTCGCTCGCTTTCTCTCATGTCTGTCTCGCTCGCTCTCATATCTGGCTCGCTCCCTTGCGCTCTTGTCTGGTTCGCTCTCTTATCTGGCTCGCTCTCATATCTGGCTTGGTCGCTTGCTCTCATATCTGGCTCGCTCGCTCTCATATCTGGGTCGCTCGCTTGCTCTCATATCTGGCTCGCTCGCTTGCTCTCATGTCTGGCTCGCTCGCACTCATATCTGGCTCGCTCGCTTTCTCTCATGTCTGTCTCGCTCGCTCTCATATCTGGCTCGCTCCTTTGCGCTCTTGTCTGGTTCGCTCTCTTATCTGGCTCGCTCTCATATCTGGCTTGCTCGCTTGCTCTCATATCTGGCTCGCTCGCTCTCATATCTGGCTCGCTCGCTTGCTCTCATGTGTGGCTCGCTCGCTCTCATATCTGGCTCGCTCGATTGCTCTCATGTCTGGCTCACTTGCTCTCATACCTGGCTCGCTCGCTTGCTCTCATATCTGGCTCGCTCGCTCTCATATCTGGCTCGCTCGCTTGCTCTCATGTGTGGCTCGCTCGCTCTCATATCTGGCTCGCTCGATTGCTCTCATGTCTGGCTCACTTGCTCTCATACCTGGCTCGCTCGCTTGCTCTCATGTCTGGCTCACTTGCTCTCATACCTGGCTCGCTCGCTTGCTCTCATGTCTGGCTCGCTCGCTCTCATATCTGGCTCGCTCGCTCGCATATCTGGCTCGCTCGCTTGCTCTCTTGTCTGACTCGCTCTCTTATCTGGCTCGCTCGCATATCTGGCTTGCTCGCTTGCTCTCATCTGGCTCGCTCGCTTGCTCTCATATCTGGCTCGCTTGCTCTCTTGTCTGGCTCGCTCTCTTATCTCGCTCGCTCTCATATCTGGCTCGCTCGCTTGCTCTCATATCTGGCTCACTCGCTTGCTCTCTTGTCTGGTTCGCTCTCTTATCTGGCTCGCTCGCTTGCATATCTGGCTCGCTCGCTTGCTCTCTTGTCTGGCTCACTCTCTTATCTGGCTCGCTCGCATATCTGTCTCCCTCGCTCTCATATGTGGCTCGCTTGCTCTCTTGTCTGGCTCGCTCTCTTATCTCGCTCGCTCTCATATCTGTCTCGCTCGCTTGCTCTCATATCTGGCTCGCTCACTTGCTCTCTTGTCTGGCTCGCTCTCTTATCTGACTTGCTCGCATATCTGGCTCGCTCGATCTCATATCTTGCTCGCTCGCTTGCTCTCATGTCTGGTTCGCTCGATCTCATATCTTTCTCGCTGGCTTGCTCTCATGTCTGGCTTACTCGCTCTCATATCTGGCTTGCTCGCTTGCTCTCATGTCTGGCTCGCTCGCTCTCATATCTTGCTCGCTCGCTTGCTCTCATGTCTGTCTCGCTCTCTCTCATATCTGGCTCGCTTGCTCTCATGTCTGGCTCGCTCGCTCTCATATCTGGCTCGCTCGCTTGCTCTCATGTCTGGCTCGCTCGCTCTCATATCTGGCTCGCTCGCTTGCTCTCTTGTCTGGTTCGCTCTCTTATCTGGCTCGCTCGCTTGCATATCTGGCTCGCTCGCTCTCATATCTGTCTCGCTCGCTTGCTCTCATCTCTGGCTTGCTCGCTCTCATATCTGGCTCGCTCGCTTGCTCTCTTGTCTGGATCGCTCTCTTATCTGGCTCGCTCTCATATCTTGCTCGCTCGCTTGCTCTCATGTCTGGCTCGCTCTCATATCTGGCTCGCTCGCTTGCTCTCATGTCTGGCTCGCTTGCTCTCATATCTAGCTCGCTCGCTTGCTCTCATGTCTGGCTCGCTCGCTCTCATATCTGGCTCGCTCGATTGCTCTCATTTCTGGCTCACTTGCTCTCATACCTGGCTCACTCGCTTGCTCTCATGTCTGGCTCGCTCTCATATCTGGCTCGCTCGCTCGCATATCTGGCTCGCTCGCTTGCTCTCTTGTCTGGCTCACTCTCTTATCTGGCTTGCTCGCTCGCATATCTGGCTCGCTCGCTTGCTCTCTTGTCTGACTCGCTCTCTTATCTTGCTCGCTCGCTCGCATATCTGGCTCGCTCGCTTGCTCTCATCTGGCTCGCTCGCTTGCTCTCATATCTGGCTCGCTCGCTTGCTCTCTTGTCTGGCTCACTCTCTTATCTTGCTCGCTCTCATATCTGGCTCGCTCGCTTGCTCTCATATCTGGCTCGCTCACTTGCTTTCTTGTCTGGCTCGCTCTCTTATCTGACTCGCTCGCATATCTGGCTCACTCGATCTCATATCTTGCTCGCTCGCTTGCTCTCATGTCTGGCTTGCTCGCTCTCATATCTGGCTCGCTCGCTTGCTCTCTTGTCTGGATCGCTCTCTTATCTGGCTCGCTCTCATATCTTGCTCGCTCGCTTGCTCTCATTTCTGGCTCGCTCTCATATCTGGCTCGCTCGCTTGCTCTCATGTCTGGCTCGCTTGCTCTCATATCTGGCTCGCTCGCTTGCTCTCATGTCTGGCTCACTCGCTCTCATATCTGGCTCGCTCGCTTGCTCTCATGTCTGGCTCGCTCGCTCTCATATCTGGCTCGCTCGCTTGCTCTCATGTCTGGCTCGCTTGCTCGCACACCTGGCTCGCTCGCTTGCTCTCTTGTCTGGCTCGCTCTCTTATCTGGCTCGCTCGCTCGCATATCTGGCTCGCTCGCTTGCTCTCATCTGGCTCGCTCGCTTGCTCTGATATCTGGCTCGCTCACTTGCTCTCTTGTCTGGCTCGCTCTCTTATCTTGCTCGCTCTCATATCTGTCTCGCTTGCTTGCTCTCATATCTGGCTCGCTCGTTTGCTCTCATATCTGGCTCGCTCACTTGCTCTCTTGTCTGGCTCGCTCTCTTATCTGGCTCACTCTCATATCTGGCTCGCTCTCATGTCTGGCTCGCTCTCATATTTGGCTTGCTCGCTTGCTCTCATGTCTGGCTCGCTCGCTCTCATATCTGGCTCGCTCGCTTGCTCTCATGTCTGGCTCGCTTGCTCTCATATCTGGCTCGCTCGCTTGCTCTCATGTCTGGCTCACTCACTCTCATATCTGGCTCGCTCGCTTGCTCTCATGTCTGGCTCGCTCGCTCTCAAATCTGGCTCGCTCGCTTGCTCTCATGTCTGGCTCGCTTGCTGTCATATCTGGCTCGCTCGATTGCTCTCATGTCTGGCTCGCTTGCTCTCATACCTGCCTTGCTCGCTTGCTCTCATGTCTGGCTCGCTCGCTCTCATATCTGGCTCGCTCGCTCGCATATCTGACTCGCTGGCTTGCTCTCTTGTCTGGCTTACTCTCTTATCTGGCTTGCTCGCTCGCATATTTGGCTCGCTCGCTTGCTCTCTTGTCTGGCTCGCTCTCTTATCTGGCTCGCTCGCTCGCATATCTGGCTCGCTCGCTTGCTCTCGTATCTGGCTCGCTCGCTTGCTCTCTTGCCTGGCTCGCTCTCTTATCTCGCTCGCTCTCATATCTGACTCGCTCGCTCTCATATCTGGCTCGCTCGTTTGCTCTCATGTCTGGCTCACTTGCTCTCATACCTGGCTCGCTCGCTTGCTCTCATGTCTGGCTCGCTCGCTCTCATATCTGGCTCGCTCGCTTGCTCTCATGTCTGGCTCGCTCACTCTCATATCTGGCTCGCTCGCTTGCTCTCATGTCTGGCTCGCTCGCTCTCATATCTGGCTCGCTCGCTTGCTCTCATGTCTGGCTCGATCGCTCTCATATCTGGCTCGCTCGCTTGCTATCATGTCTGGCTCGCTCGCTCTTATATCTGGCTCGCTCGCTTGCTCTCATGTCTGGCTCGCTCACTCTCATATCTGGCTCGCTTGAGTGCTCTCATGTCTGGCTCACTTGCTCTCATACCTGGCTCGCTCGCTTGCTCTCATGTCTGGCTCGCTCGCTCTCATATCTGGCTCGCTCGCTCGCATATCTGGCTCGCTCGCTTGCTCTCTTGTCTGACTCGCTCTCTTATCTGGCTCGCTCGCTCGCATATCTGGCTTGCTCGCTTGCTCTCATCTGGCTCGCTCGCTTGCTCTCATATCTGGCTCGCTCGCTTGCTCTCTTGTCTGGCTCGCTCTCTTATCTCGCTCGCTCTCATATCTGGCTCGCTCGCTTGCTCTCATATCTGGCTCGCTCGCTTGCTCTCTCTTCTGGTTCGCTCTCTTATCTGGCTCGCTCGCTTGCATATCTGGCTCACTTGCTCTCTTGTCTGGCTCACTCTCTTATCTGGCTCGCTCGCTCGCATATCTGGCTCCCTCGCTCTCATATCTGGCTCGCTCGCTTGCTCTCATATCTGGCTCGCTTGCTCTCTTGTCTGGCTCGCTCTCTTATCTCGCTCGCTCTCATATCTGGCTCGCTCGCTCGCTCTCATATCTGGCTCGCTCGCTCTCATATCTGGCTCGCTCACTTGCTCTCTTGTCTGGCTCGCTCTCTTATCTGACTTTCTCGCATATCTGACTCGCTCGATCTCATATCTTGCTCGCTCGCTTGCTCTCATGTCTGGCTCACTCGCTCTCATATCTGGCTCGCTCACTTGCTCTCATGTCTGGCTCCCTCGCTCTCATATCTGGCTCGCTCGCTTGCTCTCTTGTCTGGCTCGCTCGCTCTCATATCTGGCTCGCTCGCTTGCTCTCATGTCTGGCTCGCTCGCTCTCATATCTGGCTCGCTCTCTTGCTCTCATGTCTGGCTCGCTCTCTTATCTCGCTCGCTCTCATATCTGGCTCTCTCGCTTGCTCTCATATCTGACTCTCTCACTTGCTCTCTTGTCTGACTCGCTCTCTTATCTCGCTCGATCTCATATCTTCCTCGCTCGCTTGCTCTCACGTCTGGCTCACTCGCTCTCATATCTGGCTCGCTCGCTTGCTCTCATGTCTGGCTCGCTCGCTCTCATATATTGCTCGCTCGCTTGCTCTCATGTCTGTCTCGCTCGCTCTCATATCTGGCTCGCTCGCTTGCTCTCATATCTGGCTCACTCACTTGCTCTCATATCTGGCTCGCTCTTTTATCTGGCTCGCTCACTCGCATATCTGGGTCGCTCGCTCTCATATCTTGCTCGCTAGCTTGCTCTCATGTCTGGCTCGCTCGCTCTCATAACTGGCTCGCTCGATTGCTCTCTTGTCTGGTTCGCCCTCTTATCTGTCTCGCTCTAATATCTGGCTTGCTCGCTGGCTCTCATATCTGGCTCGCTCGCTTGCTCTCATGTCTGGCTCGCTCGTTCTCATATCTGGCTCGCTCACTTGCTCTCATGTCTGTCTTGCTCGCTCTCATATCTGGCTCGCTCGCTTGCTCTCATGTCTGGCTCGCTCGCTCTCATATCTGGCTCGCTCGCTTGCTCTCTTGTCTGGCTCACTCTCTTATCCGGCTCGCTCGCTCGCATATCTGGCTCGCTTGCTTGCTCTCTTGTCTGGCTTGCTCTCTTATCTGGCTCGCTCGCTTGCTCTCATCTGCCTCGCTCGCTTGCTCTCATATCTGGCTCGCTCGCTTGGTCTCTCGTCTGGCTCACTCTCTTATCTGGCTCGCTCGCATATCTGGCTCGCTCGCTTGCTCTCATCTGGCTCGCTCGCTTGCTCTCATATTTGGCTCGCTCACTTGCTCTCTTGTCTGGCTCGCTCTCTTATCTCGCTCGCTCTCATATCAGGCTTGCTCGCTTGCTCTCATATCTGGCCCGCTCGCTTGCTCTCATATCTGGCTCGCTCACTTGCTCTCTTGTCTGGCTCGCTCTCTTATCTGACTCGCTCGCATATCTTGCTCGCTCGATCTCATATCTTGCTCGCTCGCTTGCTCTCATGTCTGGCTTGCTCGCTCTCATATCTGGCTGGCTCGCTTGCTCTTTTGTCTGGATCGCTCTCTTATCTGGCTCGCTCTCATATCTTGCTCGCTCGCTTGCTCTCATGTCTGGCTCGCTCTCTTATCTGGCTCGCTCGCTTGCTCTCATATCTGGCTCGCTCGCTTGCTCTCATGTCTGGCTCGCTTGCTCTCATATCTGGCTCGATTGCTCGCATATCTGGCTCGCTCGCTTGCTCTCATGTCTAGCTCGCTCGCTCTCATATCTGGCTCGCTCGCTTGCTCTCATGTCTGGCTCGCTCGCTCTCATATCTGGCTCGCTCGCTTGCTCTCATGTCTGGCTCGCTCGCTCTCATATCTGGCTCGCTCGCTTGCGCTCATGTCTGGCTCGCTCGCCCTCATATCTGGCTTGCTCGCTTGCTCTCATGTCTTTCTCGCTCGCTCTCATATCTGGTTCGCTCACTTGCTCTCTTGTCTGGCTCTCTCCCTTATCTGGCTCGCTCGCATATCTGACTTGCTCGCACTCATATCTGTTTCGCTCGCTTGCTCTCATATCCAGCTAGCTTGCTTGCTCTCTTGTCTGGCTCGCTCTCTTATCTGGCTCGCTCGCTCGCATTTCTGGCTCGCTTGCATATCTGGCTCGCTCGCTCTCATATCTTGCTCGCTCGCTTGGTCTCATGTCTGGCTCGCTCGCTCTCATATCTGGCTCGCTCGCTTGCTCTCATATCTGGCTCGCTCGCTTGCTCTCATATCTGGCTCGCTCGCTTGCTCTCATATCTGACTCGCTCGCTTGCTCTTATATCTTACTCGCTCGCTTGCTCTCTTGTCTGGCTCGCTCTATTATCTGGCTCGCTCGCATATCTGGCTCGCTTGCTTGCTCTCATATCTGGCTCGCTCGCTCTCATATCTGGCTCGCTCGCTTGCTCTCATATCTGGCTTGCTCGCTCTCATATCTGGCTCGCTCGCTTGCTCTCTTGTCTGGATCGCTCTATTATCTGGCTCGCTCTCATATCTTGCTCGCTCGCTTGCTCTCATGTCTGGCTCGCTCTCATATCTGGCTCGCTCGCTTGCTCTCATGTCTGGCTCGCTCGCTCTCATATCTGGCTCGCTCGCTTGCTCTCATGTCTGGCTCGATCGCTCTCATATCTGGCTCGCTCGCTTGCTCTCATATCTGACTCGCTCGCTTGCTCTCATATCTGGCTCGCTCGCTTGCTCTCATGTCTGGCTTGCTCGCTCTCATATCTGGGTCGCTCGCTTGCTCTTTTGTCTGGATCGCTCTCTTATCTGGCTCGCTCTCATATCTTGCTCGCTCGCTTGCTCTCATGTATGGCTCGCTCTCATATCTGGCTCGCTCGCATGCTCTCATGTCTGGCTCGCTCGCTCTCATATCTGGCTCGCTCGCTTGCTCTCATGTCTGGCCCGCTCTCATATCTGGCTCGCTCGCTTGCTCTCATGTCTGGCTCACTCGCTCTCATATCTGGCTCGCTCGCTTGCTCTCATGTCTGGCTCGCTCGCTCTCATATCTGGCTCGCTCGCTTGCTCTCATGTCTGGCTTGCTTGCTCTCATATCTGGCTCGCTCGCTTGCTCTCATGTCTGGCCCGCTCGCTCTCATATCTGGCTCGTTCGATTGCTCTCATTTCTGGCTCACTTGCTCTCATACCTGGCTCACTCGCTTGCTCTCATGTCTGGCTCACTCGCACTCATATCTGGCTCGCTCGCTCGCATATCTGGCTCGCTCGCTTGCTCTCTTGTCTTGCTCACTCTCTTATCTGGCTTGCTCGCTCGCATATCTGGCTCGCTCGCTTGCTCTCTTGTCTGACTCGCTCTCTTATCTGGCTCGCTCGCTCGCATATCTGGCTCGCTCACTTGCTCTCATCTGGCTCGCTCGCTTGCTCTCATATCTGGCTCGCTCGCTTGCTCTCTTGTCTGGCTCACTCTCTTATCTTGCTCGCTCTCATATCTGGCTCGCTCGCTTGCTCTCATATCTGGCTCGCTCACTTGCTCTCTTGTCTGGCTCGCTCTCTTATCTGACTCGCTCGCATATCTGGCTCGCTCGATCTCATATCTTGCTCGCTCGCTTGCTCTCATGTCTGGCTTGCTCGCTCTCATATCTGGCTCGCTCGCTTGCTTTCATGTCTATCTCGCTCGCTCTCATATCTGGCTCGCTCGCTTGCTCTCATGTCTGGCTCACTCACTTTCATATCTGGCTCGCTCGCTTGCTCTCATGTCTGGCTCGCTCGCTCTCATATCTGGCTCGCTCGCTTGCTCTCATGTCTGGCTCGCTTGCTGTCATATCTGGCTCGCTCGATTGCTCTCATGTCTGGCTCGCTTGCTCTCATACCTGGCTTGCTCGCTTACTCTCATGTCTGGCTCGCTCGCTCTAATATCTGGCTCGCTCGCTCGCATATCTGGCTCGCTCGCTTGCTCTCTTGTCTGGCTCACTCTCTTAGCTGGCTTGCTCAATCGCATATCTGGCTCGCTCGCTTGCTCTCTTGTCTGGCACGCTCTCTTATCTGGCTCGCTCGCTCGCATATCTGGCTCGCTCGCTTGCTCTCATCTGGCTCGCTCGCTTGCTCTCATATCTGACTCGCTCGCTTGCTCTCTTGTCTGGCTCGCTCTCTTATCTCGCTCGCTCCCATATCTGGCTCGCTCGCTTGCTCTCATATCTGGCTCGCTCGTTTGCTCTCATATCTGGCTCGCTCACTTGCTCTCTTGTCTGGCTCGCTCGCTCTCATATCTGGCTCGCTCGCTTGCTCTCATGTCTGGCTCGCTTGCTGTCATATCTGGCTCGCTCGATTGCTCTCATGTCTGGCTCGCTTGCTCTCATACTTGGCTTGCTCGCTTGCTCTCATGTCTGGCTCACTCGCTCTCATATCTGGCTCGCTCGCTCGCATATCTGGCTCGCTCGCTTGCTCTCTTGTCTGGCTCACTCTCTTAGCTGGCTTGCTCGCTAGCATATCTGGCTCGCTCGCTTGCTCTCTTGTCTGGCTCGCTCTCTTATCTGGCTCGCTCGCTCGCATATCTGGCTCGCTCGCTTGCTCTCATCTGGCTCGCTCGCTTGCTCTCATATCTGGCTCGCTCGCTTGCTCTCTTGTCTAGCTCGCTCTCTTATCTCGCTCGCTCTCATATCTTGCTCGCTCGCTTGCTCTCATTTCTGGCTCGCTCTCATATCTGGCTCGCTCGCTTGCTCTCATGTCTGGCTCGCTCGCTCTCATATCTGGCTCGCTCGCTTGCTCTCATGTCTGGCTCACTCGCTCTCATATCTGGCTCGCTCGCTTGCTCTCATGTCTGGCTCGCTCGCTCTCATATCTGGCTCGCTCGCTTGCTCTCATGTCTGGCTCGCTTGCTGTCATATCTGGCTCGCTCGATTGCTCTCATGTCTGGCTCGCTTGCTCTCATACCTGCCTTGCTCGCTTGCTCTCATGTCTGGCTCGCTCGCTCTCATATCTGGCTCGCTCGCTCGCATATCTGGCTCGCTCGCTTGCTCTCTTGTCTGGCTCACTCTCTTATCTGGCTTGCTCGCTCGCATATCTGGCTCGCTCGCTTGCTCTCATCTGGCTCGCTCGCTTGCTCTCATATCTGGCTCGCTCGCTTGCTCTCTTGTCTGGCTCGCTCTCTTATCTCGCTCGCTCTCATATCTGGCTCGCTCGCTTGCTCTCATGTCTGGCTCGCTTGCTCTCATATCTGGCTCGATTGCTCGCATATCTGGCTCGCTCGCTTGCTCTCATGTCTAGCTCGCTCGCTCTCATATCTGGATCGCTCGCTTGCTCTCATGTCTGGCTCGCTCGCTCTCATATCTGGCTCGCTCGCTTGCTCTCATGTCTGGCTCGCTCGCTCTCATATCTGGCTCGCTCACTTGCGCTCATGTCTGGCTCGCTCGCCCTCATATCTGGCTTGCTCGCTTGCTCTCATGTCTTTCTCGCTCGCTCTCATATCTGGTTCGCTCACTTGCTCTCTTGTCTGGCTCTCTCCCTTATCTGGCTCGCTCGCATATCTGACTTGCTCGCACTCATATCTGTTTCGCTCGCTTGCTCACATATTCGGCTAGCTTGCTTGCTCTCTTGTCTGGCTCGCTCTCTTATCTGGCTCGCTCGCTCGCATTTCTGGCTCGCTTGCATATCTGGCTCGCTCGCTCTCATATCTTGCTCGCTCGCTTGGTCTCATGTCTGGCTCGCTCGCTCTCATATCTGGCTCGCTCGCTTGCTCTCATATCTGGCTCGCTCGCTTGCTCTCATATCTGGCTCGCTCGCTTGCTCTCATATCTGACTCGCTCGCTTGCTCTTATATCTTACTCGCTCGCTTGCTCTCTTGTCTGGCTCGCTCTATTATCTGGCTCGCTCGCATATCTGGCTCGCTTGCTTGCTCTCATATCTGGCTCGCTCGCTCTCATATCTGGCTCGCTCGCTTGCTCTCATATCTGGCTTGCTCGCTCTCATATCTGGCTCGCTCGCTTGCTCTCTTGTCTGGATCGCTCTATTATCTGGCTCGCTCTCATATCTTGCTCGCTCGCTTGCTCTCATGTCTGGCTCGCTCTCATATCTGGCTCGCTCGCTTGCTCTCATGTCTGGATCGCTCGCTCTCATATCTGGCTCGCTCGCTTGCTCTCATGTCTGGCTCGATCGCTCTCATATCTGGCTCGCTCGCTTGCTCTCATATCTGACTCGCTCGCTTGCTCTCATATCTGGCTCGCTCGCTTGCTCTCATGTCTGGCTTGCTCGCTCTCATATCTGGGTCGCTCGCTTGCTCTTTTGTCTGGATCGCTCTCTTATCTGGCTCGCTCTCATATCTTGCTCGCTCGCTTGCTCTCATGTATGGCTCGCTCTCATATCTGGCTCGCTCGCATGCTCTCATGTCTGGCTCGCTCGCTCTCATATCTGGCTCGCTCGCTTGCTCTCATGTCTGGCCCGCTCTCATATCTGGCTCGCTCGCTTGCTCTCATGTCTGGCTCACTCGCTCTCATATCTGGCTCGCTCGCTTGCTCTCATGTCTGGCTCGCTCGCTCTCATATCTGGCTCGCTCGCTTGCTCTCATGTCTGGCTTGCTTGCTCTCATATCTGGCTCGCTCGCTTGCTCTCATGTCTGGCCCGCTCGCTCTCATATCTGGCTCGTTCGATTGCTCTCATTTCTGGCTCACTTGCTCTCATACCTGGCTCACTCGCTTGCTCTCATGTCTGGCTCACTCGCACTCATATCTGGCTCGCTCGCTCGCATATCTGGCTCGCTCGCTTGCTCTCTTGTCTTGCTCACTCTCTTATCTGGCTTGCTCGCTCGCATATCTGGCTCGCTCGCTTGCTCTCTTGTCTGACTCGCTCTCTTATCTGGCTCGCTCGCTCGCATATCTGGCTCGCTCACTTGCTCTCATCTGGCTCGCTCGCTTGCTCTCATATCTGGCTCGCTCGCTTGCTCTCTTGTCTGGCTCACTCTCTTATCTTGCTCGCTCTCATATCTGGCTCGCTCGCTTGCTCTCATATCTGGCTCGCTCACTTGCTCTCTTGTCTGGCTCGCTCTCTTATCTGACTCGCTCGCATATCTGGCTCGCTCGATCTCATATCTTGCTCGCTCGCTTGCTCTCATGTCTGGCTTGCTCGCTCTCATATCTGGCTCGCTCGCTTGCTTTCATGTCTATCTCGCTCGCTCTCATATCTGGCTCGCTCGCTTGCTCTCATGTCTGGCTCACTCACTTTCATATCTGGCTCGCTCGCTTGCTCTCATGTCTGGCTCGCTCGCTCTCATATCTGGCTCGCTCGCTTGCTCTCATGTCTGGCTCGCTTGCTGTCATATCTGGCTCGCTCGATTGCTCTCATGTCTGGCTCGCTTGCTCTCATACCTGGCTTGCTCGCTTACTCTCATGTCTGGCTCGCTCGCTCTAATATCTGGCTCGCTCGCTCGCATATCTGGCTCGCTCGCTTGCTCTCTTGTCTGGCTCACTCTCTTAGCTGGCTTGCTCAATCGCATATCTGGCTCGCTCGCTTGCTCTCTTGTCTGGCACGCTCTCTTATCTGGCTCGCTCGCTCGCATATCTGGCTCGCTCGCTTGCTCTCATCTGGCTCGCTCGCTTGCTCTCATATCTGACTCGCTCGCTTGCTCTCTTGTCTGGCTCGCTCTCTTATCTCGCTCGCTCCCATATCTGGCTCGCTCGCTTGCTCTCATATCTGGCTCGCTCGTTTGCTCTCATATCTGGCTCGCTCACTTGCTCTCTTGTCTGGCTCGCTCGCTCTCATATCTGGCTCGCTCGCTTGCTCTCATGTCTGGCTCGCTTGCTGTCATATCTGGCTCGCTCGATTGCTCTCATGTCTGGCTCGCTTGCTCTCATACTTGGCTTGCTCGCTTGCTCTCATGTCTGGCTCACTCGCTCTCATATCTGGCTCGCTCGCTCGCATATCTGGCTCGCTCGCTTGCTCTCTTGTCTGGCTCACTCTCTTAGCTGGCTTGCTCGCTAGCATATCTGGCTCGCTCGCTTGCTCTCTTGTCTGGCTCGCTCTCTTATCTGGCTCGCTCGCTCGCATATCTGGCTCGCTCGCTTGCTCTCATCTGGCTCGCTCGCTTGCTCTCATATCTGGCTCGCTCGCTTGCTCTCTTGTCTAGCTCGCTCTCTTATCTCGCTCGCTCTCATATCTTGCTCGCTCGCTTGCTCTCATTTCTGGCTCGCTCTCATATCTGGCTCGCTCGCTTGCTCTCATGTCTGGCTCGCTCGCTCTCATATCTGGCTCGCTCGCTTGCTCTCATGTCTGGCTCACTCGCTCTCATATCTGGCTCGCTCGCTTGCTCTCATGTCTGGCTCGCTCGCTCTCATATCTGGCTCGCTCGCTTGCTCTCATGTCTGGCTCGCTTGCTGTCATATCTGGCTCGCTCGATTGCTCTCATGTCTGGCTCGCTTGCTCTCATACCTGCCTTGCTCGCTTGCTCTCATGTCTGGCTCGCTCGCTCTCATATCTGGCTCGCTCGCTCGCATATCTGGCTCGCTCGCTTGCTCTCTTGTCTGGCTCACTCTCTTATCTGGCTTGCTCGCTCGCATATCTGGCTCGCTCGCTTGCTCTCATCTGGCTCGCTCGCTTGCTCTCATATCTGGCTCGCTCGCTTGCTCTCTTGTCTGGCTCGCTCTCTTATCTCGCTCGCTCTCATATCTGGCTCGCTCGCTTGCTCTCATGTCTGGCTCGCTTGCTCTCATATCTGGCTCGATTGCTCGCATATCTGGCTCGCTCGCTTGCTCTCATGTCTAGCTCGCTCGCTCTCATATCTGGATCGCTCGCTTGCTCTCATGTCTGGCTCGCTCGCTCTCATATCTGGCTCGCTCGCTTGCTCTCATGTCTGGCTCGCTCGCTCTCATATCTGGCTCGCTCACTTGCGCTCATGTCTGGCTCGCTCGCCCTCATATCTGGCTTGCTCGCTTGCTCTCATGTCTTTCTCGCTCGCTCTCATATCTGGTTCGCTCACTTGCTCTCTTGTCTGGCTCTCTCCCTTATCTGGCTCGCTCGCATATCTGACTTGCTCGCACTCATATCTGTTTCGCTCGCTTGCTCACATATTCGGCTAGCTTGCTTGCTCTCTTGTCTGGCTCGCTCTCTTATCTGGCTCGCTCGCTCGCATTTCTGGCTCGCTTGCATATCTGGCTCGCTCGCTCTCATATCTTGCTCGCTCGCTTGGTCTCATGTCTGGCTCGCTCGCTCTCATATCTGGCTCGCTCGCTTGCTCTCATATCTGGCTCGCTCGCTTGCTCTCATATCTGGCTCGCTCGCTTGCTCTCATATCTGACTCGCTCGCTTGCTCTTATATCTTACTCGCTCGCTTGCTCTCTTGTCTGGCTCGCTCTCTTATCTGGATCGCTCGCATATCTGGCTCGCTTGCTTGCTCTCATATCTGGCTCGCTCGCTCTCATATCTGGCTCGCTCGCTTGCTCTCATATCTGGCTTGCTCGCTCTCATATCTGGCTCGCTCGCTTGCTCTCTTGTCTGGATCGCTCTCTTATCTGGCTCGCTCTCATATCTTGCTCGCTCGCTTGCTCTCATGTCTGGCTCGCTCTCATATCTGGCTCGCTCGCTTGCTCTCATGTCTGGCTCGCTCGCTCTCATATCTGGCTCGCTCGCTTGCTCTCATGTCTGGCTCGATCGCTCTCATATCTGGCTCGCTCGCTTGCTCTCATATCTGACTTGCTCGCTTGCTCTCATATCTGGCTCGCTCGCTTGCTCTCATGTCTGGCTTGCTCGCTCTCATATCTGGGTCGCTCGCTTGCTCTTTTGTCTGGATCGCTCTCTTATCTGGCTCGCTCTCATATCTTGCTCGCTCGCTTGCTCTCATGTATGGCTCGCTCTCATATCTGGCTCGCTCGCATGCTCTCATGTCTGGCTCGCTCGCTCTCATATCTGGCTCGCTCGCTTGCTCTCATGTCTGGCCCGCTCTCATATCTGGCTCGCTCGCTTGCTCTCATGTCTGGCTCACTCGCTCTCATATCTGGCTCGCTCGCTTGCTCTCATGTCTGGCTCGCTCGCTCTCATATCTGGCTCGCTCGCTTGCTCTCATGTCTGGCTCGCTTGCTCTCATATCTGGCTCGCTCGCTTGCTCTCATGTCTGGCCCGCTCGCTCTCATATCTGGCTCGCTCGATTGCTCTCATTTCTGGCTCACTTGCTCTCATACCTGGCTCACTCGCTTGCTCTCATGTCTGGCTCGCTCGCACTCATATCTGGCTCGCTCGCTCGCATATCTGGCTCGCTCGCTTGTTCTCTTGTCTTGCTCACTCTCTTATCTGGCTTGCTCGCTCGCATATCTGGCTCGCTCGCTTGCTCTCTTGTCTGACTCGCTCTCTTATCTGGCTCGCTCGCTCGCATATCTGGCTCGCTCGCTTGCTCTCATCTGGCTCGCTCGCTTGCTCTCATATTTGGCTCGCTCGCTTGCTCTCTTGTCTGGCTCACTCTCTTATCTTGCTCGCTCTCATATCTGGCTCGCTCGCTTGCTCTCATATCTGGCTCGCTCACTTGCTCTCTTGTCTGGCTCGCTCTCTTATCTGACTCGCTCGCATATCTGGCTCGCTCGATCTCATATCTTGCTCGCTCGCTTGCTCTCATGTCTGGCTTGCTCGCTCTCATATCTGGCTCGCTCGCTTGCTCTCTTGTCTTAATCGCTCTATTATCTGGCTCGCTCTCATATCTTACTCGCTCGCTTGCTCTCATTTCTGGCTCGCTCTCATATCTGGCTCGCTCGTTTGCTTTCATGTCTGGCTCGCTCGCTCTCATATCTGGCTCGCTCGCTTGCTCTCATGTCTGGCTCACTCACTCTCATATCTGGCTCGCTCGCTAGCTCTCATGTCTGGCTCGCTCGCTCTCATATCTGGCTCGCTCGCTTGCTCTCATGTCTGGCTCGCTTGCTGTCAAATCTGGCTCGCTCGATTGCTCTCATGTCTGGCTCGCTTGCTCTCATACCTGGCTTGCTCGCTTACTCTCATGTCTGGCTCGCTCGCTCTCATCTCTGGCTCGCTCGCTCGCATATCTGGCTCGCTCGCTTGCTCTCTTGTCTGGCTCACTCTCTTAGCTGGCTTGCTCAATCGCATATCTGGCTCGCTCGCTTGCTCTCTTGTCTGGCACGCTCTCTTATCTGGCTCGCTCGCTCGCATATCTGGCTCGCTCGCTTGCTCTCATCTGGCTCGCTCGCTTGCTCTCATATCTGACTCGCTCGCTAGCTCTCTTGTCTGGCTCGCTCTCTTATCTCGCTCGCTCTCATATCTGGCTCGCTCGCTTGCTCTCATATCTGGCTCGCTCGTTTGTTCTCATATCTGGCTCGCTCACTTGCTCTCTTGTCTGGCTCGCTCGCTCTCATATCTGGCTCGCTCGCTTGCTCTCATGTCTGGCTCGCTTGCTGTCATATCTGGCTCGCTCGATTGCTCTCATGTCTGGCTCGCTTGCTCTCATACTTGGCTTGCTCGCTTGCTCTCATGTCTGGCTCACTCGCTCTCATATCTGGCTCGCTCGCTCGCATATCTGGCTCGCTCGCTTGCTCTCTTGTCTGGCTCACTCTCTTAGCTGGCTTGCTCGCTAGCATATCTGGCTCGCTCGCTTGCTCTCTTGTCTGGCTCGCTCTCTTATCTGGCTCGCTCGCTCGCATATCTGGCTCGCTCGCTTGCTCTCATCTGGCTCGCTCGCTTGCTCTCATATCTGGCTCGCTCGCTTGCTCTCTTGTCTGGCTCGCTCTCTTATCTCGCTCGCTCTCATATCTTGCTCGCTCGCTTGCTCTCATTTCTGGCTCGCTCTCATATCTGGCTCGCTCGCTTGCTCTCATGTCTGGCTCGCTCGCTCTCATATCTGGCTCGCTCGCTTGCTCTCATGTCTGGCTCGCTTGCTCTCATATCTGGCTCGCTCGCTTGCTCTCATGTCTGGCTCACTCGCTCTCATATCTGGCTCGCTCGCTTGCTCTCATGTCTGGCTCGCTCGCTCTCATATCTGGCTCGCTCGCTTGCTCTCATGTCTGGCTCGCTTGCTGTCATATCTGGCTCGCTCGATTGCTCTCATGTCTGGCTCGCTTGCTCTCATACCTGCCTTGCTCGCTTGCTCTCATGTCTGGCTCGCTCGCTCTCATATCTGGCTCGCTCGCTCGCATATCTGGCTCGCTCGCTTGCTCTCTTGTCTGGCTCACTCTCTTATCTGACTCGCTCGCTCGCATATCTGGCTCCCTCGCTCTCATATCTGGCTCGCTTGCTCTCATATCTGGCTCGCTCGCTTGCTCTCTTGTCTGGCTCGCTCTCTTATCTTGCTCGCTCTCATATCTGGCTCGCTCGCTTGCTCTCATATATGGCTCGCTCGCTTGCTCTCATATCTGGCTCGCTCACTTGCTCTCTTGTCTGGCTCGCTCTCTTATCTGGCTCACTCGCATAACTGGCTCGCTCGATCTCATATCTTTCTCGCTGGCTTGCTCTCATGTCTGGCTCACTCGCTCTCATATCTGGCTCGCTCGCTTGCTCTCATGTCTGGCTCGCTCGCTCTCATATTTTGCTCGCTCGCTTTCTCTCATGTCTGTCTCGCTCTCATATCTGGCTCGCTCGCTTGCTCTTATGTCTGGCTTGCTCTCATATCTGGCTCGCTCGCTTGCTCTCATGTCTGGCTCGCTCGCTCTCATATCTGGCTCGCTCGCTCGCATATCTGGTTCACTCGTTTGCTCCTTGTCTGGCTCGCTCTCTTATCTGGCTCGCTCGCTCGCATATCTGGCTCGCTCGCTTGCTCTCATCTGGCTCGCTCTCATATCTGGCTCGCTCGCTTGCTCTCATATCTGGCTCGCTCGTTTGCTCTCATATCTGGCTCGCTCACTTGCTCTCTTGTCTGGCTCGCTCTCTTATCTGGCTCGCTCTCATATCTGGCTCGCTCTCATGTCTGGCTCGCTCTCATATTTGGCTTGCTCGCTTTCTCTCATGTCTGGCTCGCTCGCTCTCATATCTGGCTCGCTCGCTTGCTCTCATGTCTGGCTCGCTCGCTCTCATATCTGGCTCGCTCGCTTGCTCTCATGTCTGGCTCGCTTGCTCTCATATCTGGCTCGCTCGCTTGCTCTCATGTCTGGCTCACTCGCTCTTATATCTGTCTCGCTCGCTTGCTCTCATGTCTGGCTCGCTTGCTCTCATATCTGGCTCGCTCGCTTGCTCTCATGTCTGGCTCGCTTGCTGTCATATCTGGCTCGCTCGATTGCTCTCATGTCTGGCTCGCTTGCTCTCATACCTGCCTTGCTCGCTTGCTCTCATGTCTGGCTCGCTCGCTCTCATATCTGGCTCGCTCGCTCGCATATCTGGCTCGCTCGCTTGCTCTCTTGTCTGGCTCACTCTCTTATCTGGCTTGCTCGCTCGCATATCTGGCTCGCTCGCTTGCTCTCTTGTCTGGCTCGCTCTCTTATCTGGCTCGCTCGCTCGCATATCTGGCTCGCTCGCTTGCTCTCATCTGGCTCGCTCGCTTGCTCTCTTGTCTGGCTCGCTCTCTTATCTCGCTCGCTCTCATATCTGGCTCGCTCGCTTGCTCTCATATCTGGCTCGCTCGCTCGCTCTCATATCTGGATCGCTCAATTGCTCTCATGTCTGGCTCACTTGCTCTCATACCTGGCTCGCTCGCTTGCTCTCATGTCTGGCTCGCTCGCTCTCATATCTGGCTCGCTTGCTTGCTCTCATGTCTGGCTCGCTCACTCTCATATCTGGCTCGCTCGCTTGCTCTCATGTCTGGCTCGCTTGCTCTCATATCTGACTCGCTCGCTTGCTCTCATGTCTGGCTCGCTCGCTCTCATATCTGGCTCGCTCGATTACTCTCATGTCTGGCTCACTTGCTCTCATATATGGCTCGCTCGCTTGCTCTCATGTCTGGCTCGCTCGCTCTCATATCTGGCTCGCTCGCTTGCTCTCATGTCTGGCTCGCTCACTCTCACATCTGGCTCGCTCGATTGCTCTCATGTCTGGCTCACTTGCTCTCATACCTGGCTAGCTCGCTTGCTCTCATGTCTGGCTCGCTCGCTCGCATATCTGGCTCGCTCGCTTGCTCTCTTGTCTGACTCGCTCTCTTACCTGGCTCGCTCGCTCGCATATCTGGCTTGCTCGCTTGCTCTCATCTGGCTCGCTCGCTTGCTCTCATATCTGGCTCGCTCGCTTGCTCTCTTGTCTGGCTCGCTCTCTTATCTCGCTCGCTCTCATATCTGGCTCGCTCGCTTGCTCTCATATCTGGCTCGCTCGCTTGCTCTCTCTTCTGGTTCGCTCTCTTATCTGGCTCGCTCGCTTGCATATCTGGCTCGCTCGCTTGCTCTCTTGTCTGGCTCACTCTCTTATCTGGCTCGCTCGCATATCTGGCTCCCTCGCTCTCATATCTGGCTCGCTCGCTTGCTATCTTGTCTGGCTCGCTCTCTTATCTGACTTTCTTGCATATCTGACTCGCTCGATCTCATATCTTGCTCGCTCGCTTGCTCTCATGTCTGGCTCACTCGCTCTCATATCTGGCTCGCTCTCTTGCTCTCATGTCTGGCTCGCTCGCTCTCATGTCTGGCTCCCTCGCTCTCATATCTGGCTCGCTCGCTTGCTCTCTTGTCTTGTTAGCTCTCTTATCTGGCTCGCTCTCATATCTTGCTCGCTCGCTTGCTCTCATGTCTGGCTCGCTCTCATATCTGGCTCGCTCGCTTGCTCTCATGTCTGGCTCACTCGCTCTCATATCTGGCTCGCTCGCTTGCTCTCATGTCTGGCTCGCTCGCTCTCATATCTGGCTCGCTCGCTTGCTCTCATGTCTGGCTCGATCGCTCTCATATCTGGCTCGCTCGCTTGCTCTCATGTCTGGCTCGCTTGCTCTCATATGTGGCTCGCTCGCTTGCTCTCATGTCTGGCTCGCTTGCTCTCACACCTGGCTCGCTCGCTTGCTCTCATGTCTGGCTCGCTCTCATATCTGGCTCGCTCGCTTGCTCTCTTGTCTGGCTCACTCTCTTATCTGACTCGCTCGCATATCTGGCTCCCTCGCTCTCATATCTGGCTCGCTTGCTCTCATATCTGGCTCGCTCGCTTGCTCTCTTGTCTGGTTCGCTCTCTTATCTCGCTCGCTCTCATGTCTGGCTCGCTCGCTTGCTCTCATATCTGGCTCGCTCGCTTGCTCTCATATCTGGCTCGCTCACTTGCTCTCTTGTCTGGCTCGCTCTCTTATCTGGCTCGCTCGCATAACTGGCTCGCTCGATCTCATATCTTTCTCACTGGCTTGTTCTCATGTCTGGCTCACTCGCTCTCATATCTGGCTCGCTCGCTTGCTCTCATGTCTGGCTCGCTCTCATATCTGGCTCGCTCGCTTGCTCTCATGTCTGGCTCGCTCTCATATCTGGCTTGCTCGCTTGCTCTCATGTCTGGCTCGCTCGCTCTCATATCTGGTTCGCGCGCTTGCTCCCATATCTGGCTCGCTCGCTTGCTCTCTTGTCTGGCTCGCTCTCTTATCTCGCTCGCTCTCATATCTGGCTCGCTCGCTTGCTCTTATATCTGGCTCGCTCGCTTGCTCTCATATCTGGCTCGCTCACTTGCTCTCTTGTCTGGCTCGCTCTCTTATCTGACTTGCTCGCATATCTGGCTCGCTCGATCTCATATCTTGCTCGCTCGCTTGCTCTCATGTCTGGTTCGCTCGATCTCATATCTTTCTCGCTGGCTTTCTCTCATGTCTGGCTCACTCGCTCTCATATCTGGCTCGCTCGCTTGCTCTCATGTCTGGCTCGCTCGCTCTCATATCTTGCTCGCTCGCTTGCTCTCATGTCTGTCTCGCTCACTCTCATATCTGGCTCGCTCGCTTGCTCTCATGTCTGGCTCGCTCGCTCTCATATCTGGCTCGCTTGCTTGCTCTCATGTCTGGCTTGCTCGCTCTCATATCTGACTCGATCGCTTGCTCTCTTGTCTGGTTCGCTCTCTTATCCGGCTCGCTCGCTTGCATATCTGGCTCGCTTGCTTGCTCTCATATCTGGCTCGCTCGCTTGCTCTCTTGTCTGGCTCGCTCTCTTATCTCGCTCGCTCTCATATCTGGCTCGCTCGCTTGCTCTCATATCTGGCTCGCTCACTTGCTCTCTTGTCTGGCTCGCTCTCTTATCTGACTTGCTCGCATATCTGGCTCGCTCGCTCTCATATCTGGCTCGCTCGCTTGCTCTCTTGTCTTGTTCGCTCTCTTATCTGGCTCGCTCTCATATCTTGCTCGCTCGCTTGCTCTCATGTCTGGCTCGCTCTCATATCTGGCCCGCTCGCTTGCTCTCATGTCTGGCTCACTCGCTCTCATATCTGGCTCGCTCGCTTGCTCTCATGTCTGGCTCGCTCGGTCTCATATCTGGCTCGCTCGCTTGCTCTCATGTCTGGCTCGCTTGCTCTCATATCTGGCTCGCTCGCTTGCTCTCATGTCTGTCTCGCTTGCTCTCATATATGGCTCGCTCGCTTGCTCTCATGTCTGGCTCGCTTGCTCTCACACCTGGCTCGCTCGCTTGCTCTCATGTCTGGCTCGCTCGCTCTCATATCTGGCTCGCTCGCTCGCATATCTGGCTCGCTCACTTGCTCTCTTGTCTGGCTCGCTCTCTTATCTGACTTGCTCGCATATCTGGCTCGCTCGATCTCATATCTTGCTCGCTCGCTTGCTCTCATGTCTGGCTCACTCGCTCTCATATCTTGCTCGCTCGCTTGCTCTCATGTCTGGCTCGCTCGCTCTCATATCTTGCTCGCTCGCTTGCTCTCATGTCTGGATCGCTCACTCTCATATCTGGCTCGCTCGCTTGCTCTCATATCTGGCTCGCTCGCTCTCATATCTGGCTCGCTCGCTTGCTCTCATGTCTGGCTCGCTCGCTCTCATATCTGGCTCGCTCGCTTGCTCTCATGTCTGGCTCGCTCGCTCTCATATCTGGCTCGCTCGCTTGCTCTCATGTCTGGCTCGCTCTCTCTCATATCTGGCTCGCTCGCTTGCTCTCATGTCTGGCTCGCTCACTCTCATATCTGGCTCGCTCGCTTGCTCTCATGTCTGTCTCGCTCGCTCTCATATCTGGCTCGCTCGCTTGCTCTCATGTCTGGCTCGCTCGCTCTCATATCTGGCTCGCTCGCTTGCTCTCATGTCTGGCTCGCTCGCTCTCATATCTGGCTCGCTCGCTTGCTCTCTTGTTTGGTTCGCTCTCTTATCTGGCTCGCTTGCTCTCATATCTGGCTCGCTCGCTTGCTCTCATATCTGGCTTGCTCGCTTGCTCTCTTGTCTGGCTCGCTCTCTTATCTTGCTAGTTCTCATATCTGGCTCGCTCGCTTGCTCTCTTGTCTGGTTCGCTCTCTTATCTGGCTCGCTTGCTCTCATATCTTGCTCGCTCGCTTGCTCTCATATCTTGCTCGCTCGCTTGCTCTCATGTCTGGCTCGATCGCTCTCATATTTGGCTCGCTCGCTTGCTCTCATGGTTGGCTCGCTTGCTCTCATATATGGCTCGCTCGCTTGCTCTCATGTCTGGCTCGCTTGCTCTCACACCTGGCTCGCTCGCTTGCTCTCATGTCTGGCTCGCTCGCTCTCATATCTGGCTCGCTCGCATATCTGGCTCGCTCACTTGCTCTCTTGTCTGGCTCACTCTCTTATCTGGCTCGCTCGCTCGCATATCTGGCTCCCTCGCTCTCATATCTGGCTCGCTCGCTTGCTCTCATATCTGGCTCGCTCGTTTGCTCTCATGTCTGGCTCGCTCTCATATCTGGCTTGCTCGCTTGCTCTCATGTCTGGCTCGCTCGCTCTCATATCTGGTTCGCGCGCTTGCTCCCATATCTGGCTCGCTCGCTTGCTCTCTTGTCTGGCTCGCTCTCTTATCTCGCTCGCTCTCATATCTGGCTCGCTCGCTTGCTCTTATATCTGGCTCGCTCGCTTGCTCTCATATCTGGCTCGCTCACTTGCTCTCTTGTCTGGCTCGCTCTCTTATCTGACTTGCTCGCATATCTGGCTCGCTCGATCTCATATCTTGCTCGCTCGCTTGCTCTCATGTCTGGTTCGCTCGATCTCATATCTTTCTCGCTGGCTTTCTCTCATGTCTGGCTCACTCGCTCTCATATCTGGCTCGCTCGCTTGCTCTCATGTCTGGCTCGCTCGCTCTCATATCTTGCTCGCTCGCTTGCTCTCATGTCTGTCTCGCTCACTCTCATATCTGGCTCGCTCGCTTGCTCTCATGTCTGGCTCGCTCGCTCTCATATCTGGCTCGCTTGCTTGCTCTCATGTCTGGCTTGCTCGCTCTCATATCTGACTCGCTCGCTTGCTCTCTTGTCTGGTTCGCTCTCTTATCCGGCTCGCTCGCTTGCATATCTGGCTCGCTTGCTTGCTCTCATATCTGGCTCGCTCGCTTGCTCTCTTGTCTGGCTCGCTCTCTTATCTCGCTCGCTCTCATATCTGGCTCGCTCGCTTGCTCTCATATCTGGCTCGCTCACTTGCTCTCTTGTCTGGCTCGCTCTCTTATCTGACTTGCTCGCATATCTGGCTCGCTCGCTCTCATATCTGGCTCGCTCGCTTGCTCTCTTGTCTTGTTCGCTCTCTTATCTGGCTCGCTCTCATATCTTGCTCGCTCGCTTGCTCTCATGTCTGGCTCGCTCTCATATCTGGCCCGCTCGCTTGCTCTCATGTCTGGCTCACTCGCTCTCATATCTGGCTCGCTCGCTTGCTCTCATGTCTGGCTCGCTCGGTCTCATATCTGGCTCGCTCGCTTGCTCTCATGTCTGGCTCGCTTGCTCTCATATCTGGCTCGCTCGCTTGCTCTCATGTCTGGCTCGCTTGCTCTCATATATGGCTCGCTCGGTTGCTCTCATGTCTGGCTCGCTTGCTCTCACACCTGGCTCGCTCGCTTGCTCTCATGTCTGGCTCGCTCGCTCTCATATCTGGCTCGCTCGCTCGCATATCTGGCTCGCTCACTTGCTCTCTTGTCTGGCTCGCTCTCTTATCTGACTTGCTCGCATATCTGGCTCGCTCGATCTCATATCTTGCTCGCTCGCTTGCTCTCATGTCTGGCTCACTCGCTCTCATATCTTGCTCGCTCGCTTGCTCTCATGTCTGGCTCGCTCGCTCTCATATCTTGCTCGCTCGCTTGCTCTCATGTCTGGATCGCTCACTCTCATATCTGGCTCGCTCGCTTGCTCTCATATCTGGCTCGCTCGCTCTCATATCTGGCTCGCTCGCTTGCTCTCATGTCTGGCTCGCTCGCTCTCATATCTGGCTCGCTCGCTTGCTCTCATGTCTGGCTCGCTCTCTCTCATATCTGGCTCGCTCGCTTGCTCTCATGTCTGGCTCGCTCACTCTCATATCTGGCTCGCTCGCTTGCTCTCATGTCTGTCTCGCTCGCTCTCATATCTGGCTCGCTCGCTTGCTCTCATGTCTGGCTCGCTCGCTCTCATATCTGGCTCGCTCGCTTGCTCTCATGTCTGGCTCGCTCGCTCTCATATCTGGCTCGCTCGCTTGCTCTCTTGTTTGGTTCGCTCTCTTATCTGGCTCGCTTGCTCTCATATCTGGCTCGCTCGCTTGCTCTCATATCTGGCTTGCTCGCTTGCTCTCTTGTCTGGCTCGCTCTCTTATCTTGCTAGTTCTCATATCTGGCTCGCTCGCTTGCTCTCTTGTCTGGTTCGCTCTCTTATCTGGCTCGCTTGCTCTCATATCTTGCTCGCTCGCTTGCTCTCATATCTTGCTCGCTCGCTTGCTCTCATGTCTGGCTCGATCGCTCTCATATTTGGCTCGCTCGCTTGCTCTCATGGTTGGCTCGCTTGCTCTCATATATGGCTCGCTCGCTTGCTCTCATGTCTGGCTCGCTTGCTCTCACACCTGGCTCGCTCGCTTGCTCTCATGTCTGGCTCGCTCGCTCTCATATCTGGCTCGCTCGCATATCTGGCTCGCTCACTTGCTCTCTTGTCTGGCTCACTCTCTTATCTGGCTCGCTCGCTCGCATATCTGGCTCCCTCGCTCTCATATCTGGCTCGCTCGCTTGCTCTCATATCTGGCTCGCTCGTTTGCTCTCATGTCTGGCTCGCTCTCATATCTGGCTTGCTCGCTTGCTCTCATGTCTGGCTCGCTCGCTCTCATATCTGGTTCGCGCGCTTGCTCCCATATCTGGCTCGCTCGCTTGCTCTCTTGTCTGGCTCGCTCTCTTATCTCGCTCGCTCTCATATCTGGCTCGCTCGCTTGCTCTTATATCTGGCTCGCTCGCTTGCTCTCATATCTGGCTCGCTCACTTGCTCTCTTGTCTGGCTCGCTCTCTTATCTGACTTGCTCGCATATCTGGCTCGCTCGATCTCATATCTTGCTCGCTCGCTTGCTCTCATGTCTGGTTCGCTCGATCTCATATCTTTCTCGCTGGCTTTCTCTCATGTCTGGCTCACTCGCTCTCATATCTGGCTCGCTCGCTTGCTCTCATGTCTGGCTCGCTCTCATATCTTGCTCGCTCGCTTGCTCTCATGTCTGTCTCGCTCACTCTCATATCTGGCTCGCTCGCTTGCTCTCATGTCTGGCTCGCTCGCTCTCATATCTGGCTCGCTTGCTTGCTCTCATGTCTGGCTTGCTCGCTCTCATATCTGACTCGCTCGCTTGCTCTCTTGTCTGGTTCGCTCTCTTATCCGGCTCGCTCGCTTGCATATCTGGCTCGCTTGCTTGCTCTCATATCTGGCTCGCTCGCTTGCTCTCTTGTCTGGCTCGCTCTCTTATCTCGCTCGCTCTCATATCTGGCTCGCTCGCTTGCTCTCATATCTGGCTCGCTCACTTGCTCTCTTGTCTGGCTCGCTCTCTTATCTGACTTGCTCGCATATCTGGCTCGCTCGCTCTCATATCTGGCTCGCTCGCTTGCTCTCTTGTCTTGTTCGCTCTCTTATCTGGCTCGCTCTCATATCTTGCTCGCTCGCTTGCTCTCATGTCTGGCTCGCTCTCATATCTGGCCCGCTCGCTTGCTCTCATGTCTGGCTCACTCGCTCTCATATCTGGCTCGCTCGCTTGCTCTCATGTCTGGCTCGCTCGGTCTCATATCTGGCTCGCTCGCTTGCTCTCATGTCTGGCTCGCTTGCTCTCATATCTGGCTCGCTCGCTTGCTCTCATGTCTGGCTCGCTTGCTCTCATATATGGCTCGCTCGTTTGCTCTCATGTCTGGCTCGCTTGCTCTCACACCTGGCTCGCTCGCTTGCTCTCATGTCTGGCTCGCTCGCTCTCACATCTGGCTCGCTCGCTCGCATATCTGGCTCGCTCACTTGCTCTCTTGTCTGGCTCGCTCTCTTATCTGACTTGCTCGCATATCTGGCTCGCTCGATCTCATATCTTGCTCGCTCGCTTGCTCTCATGTCTGGCTCACTCGCTCTCATATCTTGCTCGCTCGCTTGCTCTCATGTCTGGCTCGCTCGCTCTCATATCTTGCTCGCTCGCTTGCTCTCATGTCTGGATCGCTCACTCTCATATCTGGCTCGCTCGCTTGCTCTCATATCTGGCTCGCTCGCTCTCATATCTGGCTCGCTCGCTTGCTCTCATGTCTGGCTCGCTCGCTCTCATATCTGGCTCGCTCGCTTGCTCTCATGTCTGGCTCGCTCGCTCTCATATCTGGCTCGCTCGCTCGCATATCTGGCTCGCTCACTTGCTCTCTTGTCTGGCTCACTCTCTTATCTGGCTCGCTCGCATATCTAGCTCCCTCGCTCTCATATCTGGCTCGCTCGCTTGCTCTCATGTCTGGCTCGCTCGCTCTCATATCTGGCTCGCTCGCTTGCTCTCATATCTGGCTCGCTCGCTTGCTCTCTTGTCTGGCTCGCTCTCTTATCTCGCTCGCTCTCATATCTGGCTCGCTCGCTTGCTCTCATATCTGGCTCGCTCGCTTGCTCTCATATCAGGCTCGCTCACTTGCTCTCTTGTCTCGCTCGCTCTGTTATCTGACTTGCTCGCATATCTGGCACGCTCGATCTCATATCTTGCTCGCTCGCTTGCTCTCATGTCTGGCTCACTCGCTCTCATATCTGGCTCGCTCGCTTGCTCTCATGTCTGGCTCGCTCGCTCTTATATCTGGCTCGTTCGCTTGCTCTCTTGTCTGGTTCGCTCTCTTATCTGGCTCGCTCGCTTGCATATCTGGCTCGCTCGCTCTCATATCTGGCTCGCTCGCTTGCTCTCATGTCTGGCTTGCTCGCTCTCATATCTGGCTCGCTCGCTTGCTCTCTTGTCTGGATCGCTCTCTTATCTGGCTCGCTCTCATATCTTGCTCGCTCGCTTGCTCTCATGTCTGGCTCGCTCTCATATCTGGCTCGCTCGCTTGCTCTCATGTCTGGCTCGCTCGCTCTCATATCTGGCTCGCTCGCTTGCTCTCATGTCTGGCTCGCTCTCATATCTGGCTCGCTCGCTTGCTCTCATGTCTGGCTCACTCGCTCTCATATCTGGCTCGCTCGCTTGCTCTCATGGCTGGCTCGCTCGCTCTCATATCTGGCTCGCTCGCTTGCTCTCATGTCTGGCTCGATCGCTCTCATATCTGGCTCGCTCGCTTGCTCTCTTGTCTGGCTCACTCTCTAATCTGGCTTGCTCGCTCGCATATCTGGCTCGCTCGCTTGCTCTCTTGTCTGACTCGCTCTCTTATTTGGCTCGCTCGCTCGCATATCTGGCTCGCTCGCTTGCTCTCTTGTCTGACTCGCTCTCTTATCTGGCTCGCTCGCTCGCATATCTGGCTCGCTCGCTTGCTCTCATCTGGCTCGCTCGCTTGCTCTCATATCTGGCTCGCTCGCTTGCTCTCTTGTCTGGCTCACTCTCTTATCTTGCTCGCTCTCATATCTGGCTCGCTCGCTTGCTCTCATATCTGGCTCGCTCACTTGCTTTCTTGTCTGGCTCGCTCTCTTATCTGACTCGCTCGCATATCTGGTTCGCTCGATCTCATCTCTTGCTCGCTCGCTTGCTTTCATGTCTGGCTTGCTCGCTCTCATATCTGGCTCGCTCGCTTGCTCTCTTGTCTGGATCGCTCTATTATCTGGCTCGCTCTCATATCTTGCTCGCTCGCTTGCTCTCTTGTCTGGCTCACTCTCTTATCTTGCTCGCTCTCATATCTGGCTCGCTCGCTTGCTCTCATATCTGGCTCGCTCACTTGCTTTCTTGTCTGGCTCGCTCTCTTATCTGACTCGCTCGCATATCTGGTTCGCTCGATCTCATCTCTTGCTCGCTCGCTTGCTTTCATGTCTGGCTCGCTTGCTCTCATACCTGGCTTGCTCGCTTGCTCTCATGTCTGGCTCGCTCGCTCTCATATCTGGCTCGCTCGCTCGCATATCTGGCTCGCTTGCTCTCTTGTCTGGCTCGCTCTCTTATCTGGCTCGCTCGCTCCAATATCTGGCTCGCTCGCTTGCTCTCATCTGGCTCGCTCGCTTGCTCTCATATCTGGCTCGCTCGCTTGCTCTCTTGTCTGGCTCGCTCTCTTATCTCGCTCGCTCTCATATCTGGCTCGCTCGCTTGCTCTCATATTTGGCTCGCTCGTTTGCTCTCATATCTGGCTCGCTCACTTGCTCTCTTGTCTGGCTCGCTCTCTTATCTGGCTCGCTCTCATATCTGGCTCGCTCTCATGTATGGCTCGCTCTCATATTTGGCTTGCTCGCTTGCTCTCATGTCTGGCTCGCTCGCTCTCATATCTGGCTCGCTCGCTTGCTCTCATGTCTGGCTCGCTTGCTCTCATATCTGGCTCGCTCGCTTGCTCTCATGTCTGGCTCACTCGCTCTCATATCTGGCTCGCTCGCTTGCTCTCATGTCTGGCTCGCTCGCTCTCATATCTGGCTCGCTCGCTTGCTCTCATGTCTGGCTCGCTTGCTGTCATATCTGGCTCGCTCGATTGCTCTAATGTCTGGCTCGCTTGCTCTCATACCTGCCTTGCTCGCTTGCTCTCATGTCTGGCTCGCTCGCTCTCATATCTGGCTCGCTCGCTCGCATATCTGGCTCGCTCGCTTGCTCTCTTGTCTGGCTCACTCTCTTATCTGACTCGCTCGCTCGCATATCTGGCTCCCTCGCTCTCATATCTGGCTCGCTTGCTCTCATATCTGGCTCGCTCGCTTGCTCTCTTGTCTGGCTCGCTCTCTTATCTCGCTCGCTCTCATATCTGGCTCGCTCGCTTGCTCTCATATATGGCTCGCTCGCTTGCTCTCATATCTGGCTCGCTCACTTGCTCTCTTGTCTGGCTCGCTATCTTATCTGGCTCACTCGCATAACTGGCTCGCTCGATCTCATATCTTTCTCGCTGGCTTGCTCTCATGTCTGGCTCACTCGCTCTCATATCTGGCTCGCTCGCTTGCTCTCATGTCTGGCTCGCTCGCTCTCATATTTTGCTCGCTCGCTTTCTCTCATGTCTGTCTCGCTCTCATATCTGGCTCGCTCGCTTGCTCTTATGTCTGGCTCGCTCTCATATCTGGCTCGCTCGCTTGCTCTCATGTCTGGCTCGCTCGCTCTCATATCTGGCTCGCTCGCTCGCATATCTGGTTCGCTCGTTTGCTCTCTTGTCTGGCTCGCTCTCTTATCTGGCTCGCTCGCTCGCATATCTGGCTCGCTCGCTTGCTCTCATCTGGCTCGCTCTCATATCTGGCTCGCTCGCTTGCTCTCATATCTGGCTCGCTCGTTTGCTCTCATATCTGGCTCGCTCACTTGCTCTCTTGTCTGGCTCGCTCTCTTATCTGGCTCGCTCTCATATCTGGCTCGCTCTCATGTCTGGCTCGCTCTCATATTTGGCTTGCTCGCTTTCTCTCATGTCTGGCTCGCTCGCTCTCATATCTGGCTCGCTCGCTTGCTCTCATGTCTGGCTCGCTCGCTCTCATATCTGGCTCGCTCGCTTGCTCTCATGTCTGGCTCGCTTGCTCTCATATCTGGCTCGCTCGCTTGCTCTCATGTCTGGCTCACTCGCTCTTATATCTGTCTCGCTCGCTTGCTCTCATGTCTGGCTCGCTCGCTCTCATATCTGGCTCGCTCGCTTGCTCTCATGTCTGGCTCGCTTGCTGTCATATCTGGCTCGCTCGATTGCTCTCATGTCTGGCTCGCTTGCTCTCATACCTGCCTTGCTCGCTTGCTCTCATGTCTGGCTCGCTCGCTCTCATATCTGGCTCGCTCGCTCGCATATCTGGCTCGCTCGCTTGCTCTCTTGTCTGGCTCACTCTCTTATCTGGCTTGCTCGCTCGCATATCTGGCTCGCTCGCTTGCTCTCTTGTCTGGCTCGCTCTCTTATCTGGCTCGCTCGCTCGCATATCTGGCTCGCTCGCTTGCTCTCATCTGGCTCGCTCGCTTGCTCTCATATCTGGCTCGCTCGCTTGCTCTCTTGTCTGGCTCGCTCTCTTATCTCGCTCGCTCTCATATCTGGCTCGCTCGCTTGCTCTCATATCTGGCTCGCTCGCTCGCTCTCATATCTGGATCGCTCAATTGCTCTCATGTCTGGCTCACTTGCTCTCATACCTGGCTCGCTCGCTTGCTCTCATGTCTGGCTCGCTCGCTCTCATATCTGGCTCGCTTGCTTGCTCTCATGTCTGGCTCGCTCACTCTCATATCTGGCTCGCTCGCTTGCTCTCATGTCTGGCTCGCTTGCTCTCATATCTGACTCGCTCGCTTGCTCTCATGTCTGGCTCGCTCGCTCTCATATCTGGCTCGCTCGATTACTCTCATGTCTGGCTCACTTGCTCTCATATATGGCTCGCTCGCTTGCTCTCATGTCTGGCTCGCTCGCTCTCATATCTGGCTCGCTCGCTTGCTCTCATGTCTGGCTCGCTCACTCTCACATCTGGCTCGCTCGATTGCTCTCATGTCTGGCTCACTTGCTCTCATACCTGGCTCGCTCGCTTGCTCTCATGTCTGGCTCGCTCGCTCGCATATCTGGCTCGCTCGCTTGCTCTCTTGTCTGACTCGCTCTCTTACCTGGCTCGCTCGCTCGCATATCTGGCTTGCTCGCTTGCTCTCATCTGGCTCGCTCGCTTGCTCTCATATCTGGCTCGCTCGCTTGCTCTCTTGTCTGGCTCGCTCTCTTATCTCGCTCGCTCTCATATCTGGCTCGCTCGCTTGCTCTCATATCTGGCTCGCTCGCTTGCTCTCTCTTCTGGTTCGCTCTCTTATCTGGCTCGCTCGCTTGCATATCTGGCTCGCTCGCTTGCTCTCTTGTCTGGCTCACTCTCTTATCTGGCTCGCTCGCATATCTGGCTCCCTCGCTCTCATATCTGGCTCGCTCGCTTGCTATCTTGTCTGGCTCGCTCTCTTATCTGACTTTCTTGCATATCTGACTCGCTCGATCTCATATCTTGCTCGCTCGCTTGCTCTCATGTCTGGCTCACTCGCTCTCATATCTGGCTCGCTCTCTTGCTCTCATGTCTGGCTCGCTCGCTCTCATGTCTGGCTCCCTCGCTCTCATATCTGGCTCGCTCGCTTGCTCTCTTGTCTTGTTAGCTCTCTTATCTGGCTCGCTCTCATATCTTGCTCGCTCGCTTGCTCTCATGTCTGGCTCGCTCTCATATCTGGCTCGCTCGCTTGCTCTCATGTCTGGCTCACTCACTCTCATATCTGGCTCGCTCGCTTGCTCTCATGTCTGGCTCGCTCGCTCTCATATCTGGCTCGCTCGCTTGCTCTCATGTCTGGCTCAATCGCTCTCATATCTGGCTCGCTCGCTTGCTCTCATGTCTGGCTCGCTTGCTCTCATATGTGGCTCGCTCGCTTGCTCTCATGTCTGGCTCGCTTGCTCTCACACCTGGCTCGCTCGCTTGCTCTCATGTCTGGCTCGCTCTCATATCTGGCTCGCTCGCTTGCTCTCTTGTCTGGCTCACTCTCTTATCTGACTCGCTCGCATATCTGGCTCCCTCGCTCTCATATCTGGCTCGCTTGCTCTCATATCTGGCTCGCTCGCTTGCTCTCTTGTCTGGTTCGCTCTCTTATCTCGCTCGCTCTCATGTCTGGCTCGCTCGCTTGCTCTCATATCTGGCTCGCTCGCTTGCTCTCATATCTGGCTCGCTCACTTGCTCTCTTGTCTGGCTCGCTCTCTTATCTGGCTCGCTCGCATAACTGGCTCGCTCGATCTCATATCTTTCTCACTGGCTTGTTCTCATGTCTGGCTCACTCGCTCTCATATCTGGCTCGCTCGCTTGCTCTCATGTCTGGCTCGCTCTCATATCTGGCTCGCTCGCTTGCTCTCATGTCTGGCTCGCTCTCATATCTGGCTTGCTCGCTTGCTCTCATGTCTGGCTCGCTCGCTCTCATATCTGGTTCGCGCGCTTGCTCCCATATCTGGCTCGCTCGCTTGCTCTCTTGTCTGGCTCGCTCTCTTATCTCGCTCGCTCTCATATCTGGCTCGCTCGCTTGCTCTTATATCTGGCTCGCTCGCTTGCTCTCATATCTGGCTCGCTCACTTGCTCTCTTGTCTGGCTCGCTCTCTTATCTGACTTGCTCGCATATCTGGCTCGCTCGATCTCATATCTTGCTCGCTCGCTTGCTCTCATGTCTGGTTCGCTCGATCTCATATCTTTCTCGCTGGCTTTCTCTCATGTCTGGCTCACTCGCTCTCATATCTGGCTCGCTCGCTTGCTCTCATGTCTGGCTCGCTCGCTCTCATATCTTGCTCGCTCGCTTGCTCTCATGTCTGTCTCGCTCACTCTCATATCTGGCTCGCTCGCTTGCTCTCATGTCTGGCTCGCTCGCTCTCATATCTGGCTCGCTTGCTTGCTCTCATGTCTGGCTTGCTCGCTCTCATATCTGGCTCGCTCGCTTGCTCTCTTGTCTGGTTCGCTCTCTTATCCGGCTCGCTCGCTTGCATATCTGGCTCGCTTGCTTGCTCTCATATCTGGCTCGCTCGCTTGCTCTCTTGTCTGGCTCGCTCTCTTATCTCGCTCGCTCTCATATCTGGCTCGCTCGCTTGCTCTCATATCTGGCTCGCTCACTTGCTCTCTTGTCTGGCTCGCTCTCTTATCTGACTTGCTCGCATATCTGGCTCGCTCGATCTCATATCTGGCTCGCTCGCTTGCTCTCATGTCTGGCTCGCTCGCTCTCATATCTGGCTCGCTCGCTTGCTCTCTTGTCTTGTTCGCTCTCTTATCTGGCTCGCTCTCATATCTTGCTCGCTCGCTTGCTCTCATGTCTGGCTCGCTCTCATATCTGGCCCGCTCGCTTGCTCTCATGTCTGGCTCACTCGCTCTCATATCTGGCTCGCTCGCTTGTCCTCATGTCTGGCTCGCTCGGTCTCATATCTGGCTCGCTCGCTTGCTCTCATGTCTGGCTCGCTTGCTCTCATATCTGGCTCGCTCGCTTGCTCTCATGTCTGGCTCGCTTGCTCTCATATATGGCTCGCTCGCTTGCTCTCATGTCTGGCTCGCTTGCTCTCACACCTGGCTCGCTCGCTTGCTCTCATGTCTGGCTCGCTCGCTCTCATATCTGGCTCGCTCGCTCGCATATCTGGCTCGCTCACTTGCTCTCTTGTCTGGCTCGCTCTTATCTGACTTGCTCGCATATCTGGCTCGCTCGATCTCATATCTTGCTCGCTCGCTTGCTCTCATGTCTGGCTCACTCGCTCTCATATCTTGCTCGCTCGCTTGCTCTCATGTCTGGCTCGCTTGCTCTCATATCTTGCTCGCTCGCTTGCTCTCATGTCTGGATCGCTCACTCTCATATCTGGCTCGCTCGCTTGCTCTCATATCTGGCTCGCTCGCTCTCATATCTGGCTCGCTCGCTTGCTCTCATGTCTGGCTCGCTCGCTCTCATATCTGGCTCGCTCGCTTGCTCTCATGTCTGGCTCGCTCGCTCTCATATCTGGCTCGCTCGCTTGCTCTCATGTCTGGCTCGCTCTCTCTCATATCTGGCTCGCTCGCTTGCTCTCATGTCTGGCTCGCTCACTCTCATATCTGGCTCGCTCGCTTGCTCTCATGTCTGTCTCGCTCGCTCTCATATCTGGCTCGCTCGCTTGCTCTCATGTCTGGCTCGCTCGCTCTCATATCTGGCTCGCTCGCTTGCTCTCATGTCTGGCTCGCTCGCTCTCATATCTGGCTCGCTCGCTTGCTCTCTTGTTTGGTTCGCTCTCTTATCTGGCTCGCTTGCTCTCATATCTGGCTCGCTCGCTTGCTCTCATATCTGGCTTGCTCGCTTGCTCTCTTGTCTGGCTCGCTCTCTTATCTTGCTAGTTCTCATATCTGGCTCGCTCGCTTGCTCTCTTGTCTGGTTCGCTCTCTTATCTGGCTCGCTTGCTCTCATATCTTGCTCGCTCGCTTGCTCTCATATCTTGCTCGCTCGCTTGCTCTCATGTCTGGCTCGATCGCTCTCATATTTGGCTCGCTCGCTTGCTCTCATGGTTGGCTCGCTTGCTCTCATATATGGCTCGCTCGCTTGCTCTCATGTCTGGCTCGCTTGCTCTCACACCTGGCTCGCTCGCTTGCTCTCATGTCTGGCTCGCTCGCTCTCATATCTGGCTCGCTCGCATATCTGGCTCGCTCGCTTGCTCTCATGTCTGGCTCGCTCGCTCGCATATCTGGCTCGCTCGCTTGCTCTCTTGTCTGACTCGCTCTCTTACCTGGCTCGCTCGCTCGCATATCTGGCTTGCTCGCTTGCTCTCATCTGGCTCGCTCGCTTGCTCTCATATCTGGCTCGCTCGCTTGCTCTCTTGTCTGGCTCGCTCTCTTATCTCGCTCGCTCTCATATCTGGCTCGCTCGCTTGCTCTCATATCTGGCTCGCTCGCTTGCTCTCTCTTCTGGTTCGCTCTCTTATCTGGCTCGCTCGCTTGCATATCTGGCTCGCTCGCTTGCTCTCTTGTCTGGCTCACTCTCTTATCTGGCTCGCTCGCATATCTGGCTCCCTCGCTCTCATATCTGGCTCGCTCGCTTGCTATCTTGTCTGGCTCGCTCTCTTATCTGACTTTCTTGCATATCTGACTCGCTCGATCTCATATCTTGCTCGCTCGCTTGCTCTCATGTCTGGCTCACTCGCTCTCATATCTGGCTCGCTCTCTTGCTCTCATGTCTGGCTCGCTCGCTCTCATGTCTGGCTCCCTCGCTCTCATATCTGGCTCGCTCGCTTGCTCTCTTGTCTTGTTAGCTCTCTTATCTGGCTCGCTCTCATATCTTGCTCGCTCGCTTGCTCTCATGTCTGGCTCGCTCTCATATCTGGCTCGCTCGCTTGCTCTCATGTCTGGCTCACTCACTCTCATATCTGGCTCGCTCGCTTGCTCTCATGTCTGGCTCGCTCGCTCTCATATCTGGCTCGCTCGCTTGCTCTCATGTCTGGCTCAATCGCTCTCATATCTGGCTCGCTCGCTTGCTCTCATGTCTGGCTCGCTTGCTCTCATATGTGGCTCGCTCGCTTGCTCTCATGTCTGGCTCGCTTGCTCTCACACCTGGCTCGCTCGCTTGCTCTCATGTCTGGCTCGCTCTCATATCTGGCTCGCTCGCTTGCTCTCTTGTCTGGCTCACTCTCTTATCTGACTCGCTCGCATATCTGGCTCCCTCGCTCTCATATCTGGCTCGCTTGCTCTCATATCTGGCTCGCTCGCTTGCTCTCTTGTCTGGTTCGCTCTCTTATCTCGCTCGCTCTCATGTCTGGCTCGCTCGCTTGCTCTCATATCTGGCTCGCTCGCTTGCTCTCATATCTGGCTCGCTCACTTGCTCTCTTGTCTGGCTCGCTCTCTTATCTGGCTCGCTCGCATAACTGGCTCGCTCGATCTCATATCTTTCTCACTGGCTTGTTCTCATGTCTGGCTCACTCGCTCTCATATCTGGCTCGCTCGCTTGCTCTCATGTCTGGCTCGCTCTCATATCTGGCTCGCTCGCTTGCTCTCATGTCTGGCTCGCTCTCATATCTGGCTTGCTCGCTTGCTCTCATGTCTGGCTCGCTCGCTCTCATATCTGGTTCGCGCGCTTGCTCCCATATCTGGCTCGCTCGCTTGCTCTCTTGTCTGGCTCGCTCTCTTATCTCGCTCGCTCTCATATCTGGCTCGCTCGCTTGCTCTTATATCTGGCTCGCTCGCTTGCTCTCATATCTGGCTCGCTCACTTGCTCTCTTGTCTGGCTCGCTCTCTTATCTGACTTGCTCGCATATCTGGCTCGCTCGATCTCATATCTTGCTCGCTCGCTTGCTCTCATGTCTGGTTCGCTCGATCTCATATCTTTCTCGCTGGCTTTCTCTCATGTCTGGCTCACTCGCTCTCATATCTGGCTCGCTCGCTTGCTCTCATGTCTGGCTCGCTCGCTCTCATATCTTGCTCGCTCGCTTGCTCTCATGTCTGTCTCGCTCACTCTCATATCTGGCTCGCTCGCTTGCTCTCATGTCTGGCTCGCTCGCTCTCATATCTGGCTCGCTTGCTTGCTCTCATGTCTGGCTTGCTCGCTCTCATATCTGGCTCGCTCGCTTGCTCTCTTGTCTGGTTCGCTCTCTTATCCGGCTCGCTCGCTTGCATATCTGGCTCGCTTGCTTGCTCTCATATCTGGCTCGCTCGCTTGCTCTCTTGTCTGGCTCGCTCTCTTATCTCGCTCGCTCTCATATCTGGCTCGCTCGCTTGCTCTCATATCTGGCTCGCTCACTTGCTCTCTTGTCTGGCTCGCTCTCTTATCTGACTTGCTCGCATATCTGGCTCGCTCGATCTCATATCTGGCTCGCTCGCTTGCTCTCATGTCTGGCTCGCTCGCTCTCATATCTGGCTCGCTCGCTTGCTCTCTTGTCTTGTTCGCTCTCTTATCTGGCTCGCTCTCATATCTTGCTCGCTCGCTTGCTCTCATGTCTGGCTCGCTCTCATATCTGGCCCGCTCGCTTGCTCTCATGTCTGGCTCACTCGCTCTCATATCTGGCTCGCTCGCTTGTCCTCATGTCTGGCTCGCTCGGTCTCATATCTGGCTCGCTCGCTTGCTCTCATGTCTGGCTCGCTTGCTCTCATATCTGGCTCGCTCGCTTGCTCTCATGTCTGGCTCGCTTGCTCTCATATATGGCTCGCTCGCTTGCTCTCATGTCTGGCTCGCTTGCTCTCACACCTGGCTCGCTCGCTTGCTCTCATGTCTGGCTCGCTCGCTCTCATATCTGGCTCGCTCGCTCGCATATCTGGCTTGCTCACTTGCTCTCTTGTCTGGCTCGCTCTTATCTGACTTGCTCGCATATCTGGCTCGCTCGATCTCATATCTTGCTCGCTCGCTTGCTCTCATGTCTGGCTCACTCGCTCTCATATCTTGCTCGCTCGCTTGCTCTCATGTCTGGCTCGCTTGCTCTCATATCTTGCTCGCTCGCTTGCTCTCATGTCTGGATCGCTCACTCTCATATCTGGCTCGCTCGCTTGCTCTCATGTCTGGCTCGCTCACTCTCATATCTGGCTCGCTCGCTTGCTCTCATGTCTGTCTCGCTCGCTCTCATATCTGGCTCGCTCGCTTGCTCTCATGTCTGGCTCGCTCGCTCTCATATCTGGCTCGCTCGCTTGCTCTCATGTCTGGCTCGCTCGCTCTCATATCTGGCTCGCTCGCTTGCTCTCTTGTTTGGTTCGCTCTCTTATCTGGCTCGCTTGCTCTCATATCTGGCTCGCTCGCTTGCTCTCATATCTGGCTTGCTCGCTTGCTCTCTTGTCTGGCTCGCTCTCTTATCTTGCTAGTTCTCATATCTGGCTCGCTCGCTTGCTCTCTTGTCTGGTTCGCTCTCTTATCTGGCTCGCTTGCTCTCATATCTTGCTCGCTCGCTTGCTCTCATATCTTGCTCGCTCGCTTGCTCTCATGTCTGGCTCGATCGCTCTCATATTTGGCTCGCTCGCTTGCTCTCATGGTTGGCTCGCTTGCTCTCATATATGGCTCGCTCGCTTGCTCTCATGTCTGGCTCGCTTGCTCTCACACCTGGCTCGCTCGCTTGCTCTCATGTCTGGCTCGCTCGCTCTCATATCTGGCTCGCTCGCATATCTGGCTCGCTCACTTGCTCTCTTGTCTGGCTCACTCTCTTATCTGGCTCGCTCGCTCGCATATCTGGCTCCCTCGCTCTCATATCTGGCTCGCTCGCTTGCTCTCATATCTGACTCGCTCGTTTGCTCTCTTGTCTGGCTCGCTCTCTTATCTCGCTCGCTCTCATATCTGGCTCGCTCGCTTGCTCTCATATCTGGCTCGCTCGCTTGCTCTCATATCTGGCTCGCTCACTTGCTCTCTTGTCTGGCTCGCTCTCTTATCTGGCTCGCTCGCATAACTGGCTCGCTCGATCTCATATCTTTCTCGCTGGCTTGCACTCATGTCTGGCTCACTCGCTCTCATATCTGGCTCGCTCGCTTGCTCTCATGTCTGGCTCGCTCGCTCTCATATCTTGCTCGCTCGCTTGCTTTCATGTCTGGCTCGCTCGCTCTCATATCTGGCTCGCTCGCTTGCTCTCATATCTGGCTCGCTCGCTTGCTCTCTTGTCTGGCTCGCTCTCTTATCTCGCTCGCTCTCATATCTGGCTCGCTCGCTTGCTCTCATATCTGGCTCGCTCGCTTGCTCTCATATCTGGCTCGCTCACTTGCTCTCTTGTCTGGCTCGCTCTCTTATCTGACTTGCTCGCATATCTGGCTCGCTCGATCTCATATCTTGCTCGCTCGCTTGCTCTCATGTCTGGCTCACTCGCACTCATATCTGGCTCGCTTGCTCTCATGTCTGGCTCGCTCTCATATCTTGCTCGCTCGCTTGCTCTCATGTCTGGCTCGCTCGCTCTCATATCTGGCTCGCTCGCTTGCTCTCATGTCTGGCTCGCTCACTCTCATATCTGGCTCGCTCGCTTGCTCTCATGTCTGGCTCCCTCGCTCTCATATCTGGCTCGCTCGCTTGCTCTCATGTCTGTCTCGCTCGCTCTCATATCTGGCTCGCCCGCTTCCTCTCATGTCTGGCTCGCTCGCTGTCATATCTGGCTCGCTCGCTTTCTCTCATGTCTGGCTCGCTCGCTCTCATATCTGGCTCGCTCGCTTGCTCTCTTGTCTGATTCGCTATCTTATCTGGCTCGCTTGCTCTCATATCTGGCTCGCTCGCTTGCTCTCATATCTGGCTCGCTCGCTTGCTCTCTTGTCTGGCTCGCTCTCTTATCTCGCTCGCTCTCATATCTGGCTCGCTCGCTTGCTCTTATATCTGGCTCGCTCGCTTGCTCTCATATCTGGCTCGCTCGCTCTCATATCTGGCTCGCTTGCTCTCATGTCTGTCTCGCTCTCTTATCTGACTTGCTCGCATATCTGGCTCGCTCGATCTCATATCTTGCTCGCTCGCTTGCTCTCATGTCTGGCTCACTCGCTCTCATATCTGGCTCGCTTGCTCTCATGTCTGGCTCGCTCGCTCTCATATCTTGCTCGCTCGCTTGCTCTCATGTCTGGCTCGATCGCTCTCATATCTGGCTTGCTCGCTTGTTCTCATGTCTGGCTCGCTTGCTCTCATATATGGCTCGCTCGCTTGCTCTCATGTCTGGCTCGCTTGCTCTCACACCTGGCTCGCTCGCTTGCTCTCATGTCTGGCTCGCTCGCTCTCATATCTGGCTCGCTCACTTGCTCTCTTGTCTGGCTCACTCTCTTATCTGGCTCGCTCGCTCGCATATCTGGCTCCCTCGCTCTCATATCTGGCTCGCTCGCTTGCTCTCATATCTGGCTCGCTCGCTTGCTCTCTTGTCTGGCTCGCTCTCTTATCTCGCTCGCTCTCATATCTGGCTCGCTCGCTTGCTCTCATTTTTGGCTCGCTCGCTTGCTCTCATATCTGGCTCGCTCACTTCCTCTCTTGTCTGGCTCGCTCTCTTATCTGGCTCGCTCGCATAACTGGCTCGCTCGATCTCATATCTTTCTCGCTGGCTTGCACTCATGTCTGGCTCACTCGCTCTCATATCTGGCTCGCTCGCTTGCTCTCATGTCTGGCTCGCTCGCTCTCATATCTTGCTCGCTTGCTTGCTCTCATGTCTGGCTCGCTCGCTCTCATATCTGGCTCGCTCGCTTGCTCTCATATCTGGCTTGCTCGCTTGCTCTCTTGTCTGGTTCGCTCTCTTATCTGGCTCGCTCGTTTGCATATCTGGCTCGCTCGCTTGCTCTCTTGTCTGGCTCACTCTCTTATCTGGCTCGCTCGCTCGCTCGCATATCTGGCTGCCACGCTCTCATATCTGGCTCGCTTGCTCTCTTGTCTGGCTCGCTCTCTTATCTCGCTCGCTCTCATATCTGGCTCGCTCGCTTGCTCTCATATCTGGCTCGCTCACTTGCTCTCTTGTCTGGCTCGCTCTCTTATCTGACTTGCTCGCATATCTGGCTCGCTCGATCTCATATCTTGCTCGCTCGCTTGCTCTCATGTCTGGCTCACTCGCTCTCATATCTGGCTCGCTCGCTTGCTCTCATGTCTGGCTCGCTCGCTCTCATATCTTGCTCGCTCGCTTGCTCTCATGTCTGGCTCACTCGCTCTCATGTCTGGCTCCCTCGCTCTCATATCTGGCTCGCTCGCTTGCTCTCTTGTCTTGTTCGCTCTCTTATCTGGCTCGCTCTCATATCTTGCTCGCTCGCTTGCTCTCATGTCTGGCTCGCTCTCATATCTGGCTCGCTCGCTTGCTCTCATGTCTGGCTCACTCGCTCTCATATCTGGCTCGCTCGCTTGCTCTCATTTCTGGCTCGCTCGGTCTCATATCTGGCTCGCTCGCTTGCTCTCATGTCTGGCTCGCTTGCTCTCATATCTGGCTCGCTCGCTTGCTCTCATGTCTGGCTCGCTTGCTCTCATATATGGCTCGCTCGCTTTCTCTCATGTCTGGCTCGCTTGCTCGCACACCTGGCTCGCTCGCTTGCTCTCATGTCTGGCTCGCTCGCTCTCATATCTGGCTCGCTCGCTCGCATATCTGGCTCGCTCACTTGCTCTCTTGTCTGGCTCACTCTCTTATCTGGCTCGCTCGCATATCTAGCTCCCTCGCTCTCATATCTGGCTCGCTCGCTTGCTCTCATGTCTGTCTCGCTCGCTCTCATATCTGGCTCGCCCGCTTCCTCTCATGTCTGGCTCGCTCGCTGTCATATCTGGCTCGCTCGCTTTCTCTCATGTCTGTCTCGCTCGCTCTCATATCTGGCTCGCTCCCTTGCGCTCTTGTCTGGTTCGCTCTCTTGTCTGGCTCGCTCTCATATCTGGCTTGGTCGCTTGCTCTCATATCTGGCTCGCTCGCTCTCATATCTGGGTCGCTCGCTTGCTCTCATATCTGGCTCGCTCGCTTGCTCTCATGTCTGGCTCGCTCGCACTCATATCTGGCTCGCTCGCTTTCTCTCATGTCTGTCTCGCTCGCTCTCATATCTGGCTCGCTCCTTTGCGCTCTTGTCTGGTTCGCTCTCTTATCTGGCTCGCTCTCATATCTGGCTCGCTCGCTTGCTCTCATGTCTGGCTCGCTCGCACTCATATCTGGCTCGCTCGCTTTCTCTCATGTCTGTCTCGCTCGCTCTCATATCTGGCTCGCTCCCTTGCGCTCTTGTCTGGATCGCTCTCTTATCTGGCTCGCTCTCATATCTGGCTTGCTCGCTTGCTCTCATATCTGGCTCGCTCGCTTGCTCTCATGTCTGGCTCGCTCTCATATCTGGCTCGCTCACTTGCTCTCATATCTGGCTCGCTCGCTTGCTCTCTGGTCTGGCTCGCTCCCTTGCTCTCTGGTCTGGCTCGCTTTCTTATCTGGCTCGCTCGCTCTCATATCTGGCTCGCTCGCTTGCTCTCATGTCTTGCTCGCTCTCTTGCTCTCTTGTCTGGCTCGCTCTCTTATCTGGCTCGCTCGCATATCCTGCTTGCTCGTTCTCATATCTTGCTCGCTTGCTCTCATGTCTGGCTCGCTCTCTCTCATATCTGGCTCGCTCGCTTGCTCTCATGTCTGGCTCGCTCGCTCTCACATCTGGCTCCCTCGCTTGCTCTCTTGTCTGGCTCGCTCTCTAAACTGGCTCGCTCTCATATCTTGCTTGCTCGCTTGCTCTCATGTTAGGCTCGCTCGCTCTCATATCTGGCTCACTCGATTTCTCTCTTGTCTGGTTCGCTCTCTTATCTGGCTCGCTCTCATATCTGGCTTGCTCGCTTGCTCTCATATCTGGCTCGCTCGCTTGCTCTCATGTCTGGCTCGCTCGCACTCATATCTGGCTCGCTCGCTTTCTCTCATGTCTGTCTCGCTCGCTCTCATATCTGGCTCGCTCCCTTGCGCTCTTGTCTGGTTCGCTCTCTTATCTGGCTCGCTCTCATATCTGGCTTGGTCGCTTGCTCTCATATCTGGCTCGCTCGCTCTCATATCTGGGTCGCTCGCTTGCTCTCATATCTGGCTCGCTCGCTTGCTCTCATGTCTGGCTCGCTCGCACTCATATCTGGCTCGCTCGCTTTCTCTCATGTCTGTCTCGCTCGCTCTCATATCTGGCTCGCTCCTTTGCGCTCTTGTCTGGTTCGCTCTCTTATCTGGCTCGCTCTCATATCTGGCTTGCTCGCTTGCTCTCATATCTGGCTCGCTCGCTCTCATATCTGGCTCGCTCGCTTGCTCTCATGTGTGGCTCGCTCGCTCTCATATCTGGCTCGCTCGATTGCTCTCATGTCTGGCTCACTTGCTCTCATACCTGGCTCGCTCGCTTGCTCTCATATCTGGCTCGCTCGCTCTCATATCTGGCTCGCTCGCTTGCTCTCATGTGTGGCTCGCTCGCTCTCATATCTGGCTCGCTCGATTGCTCTCATGTCTGGCTCACTTGCTCTCATACCTGGCTCGCTCGCTTGCTCTCATGTCTGGCTCACTTGCTCTCATACCTGGCTCGCTCGCTTGCTCTCATGTCTGGCTCGCTCGCTCTCATATCTGGCTCGCTCGCTCGCATATCTGGCTCGCTCGCTTGCTCTCTTGTCTGACTCGCTCTCTTATCTGGCTCGCTCGCATATCTGGCTTGCTCGCTTGCTCTCATCTGGCTCGCTCGCTTGCTCTCATATCTGGCTCGCTTGCTCTCTTGTCTGGCTCGCTCTCTTATCTCGCTCGCTCTCATATCTGGCTCGCTCGCTTGCTCTCATATCTGGCTCACTCGCTTGCTCTCTTGTCTGGTTCGCTCTCTTATCTGGCTCGCTCGCTTGCATATCTGGCTCGCTCGCTTGCTCTCTTGTCTGGCTCACTCTCTTATCTGGCTCGCTCGCATATCTGTCTCCCTCGCTCTCATATGTGGCTCGCTTGCTCTCTTGTCTGGCTCGCTCTCTTATCTCGCTCGCTCTCATATCTGTCTCGCTCGCTTGCTCTCATATCTGGCTCGCTCACTTGCTCTCTTGTCTGGCTCGCTCTCTTATCTGACTTGCTCGCATATCTGGCTCGCTCGATCTCATATCTTGCTCGCTCGCTTGCTCTCATGTCTGGTTCGCTCGATCTCATATCTTTCTCGCTGGCTTGCTCTCATGTCTGGCTTACTCGCTCTCATATCTGGCTTGCTCGCTTGCTCTCATGTCTGGCTCGCTCGCTCTCATATCTTGCTCGCTCGCTTGCTCTCATGTCTGTCTCGCTCTCTCTCATATCTGGCTCGCTTGCTCTCATGTCTGGCTCGCTCGCTCTCATATCTGGCTCGCTCGCTTGCTCTCATGTCTGGCTCGCTCGCTCTCATATCTGGCTCGCTCGCTTGCTCTCTTGTCTGGTTCGCTCTCTTATCTGGCTCGCTCGCTTGCATATCTGGCTCGCTCGCTCTCATATCTGTCTCGCTCGCTTGCTCTCATCTCTGGCTTGCTCGCTCTCATATCTGGCTCGCTCGCTTGCTCTCTTGTCTGGATCGCTCTCTTATCTGGCTCGCTCTCATATCTTGCTCGCTCGCTTGCTCTCATGTCTGGCTCGCTCTCATATCTGGCTCGCTCGCTTGCTCTCATGTCTGGCTCGCTTGCTCTCATATCTAGCTCGCTCGCTTGCTCTCATGTCTGGCTCGCTCGCTCTCATATCTGGCTCGCTCGATTGCTCTCATTTCTGGCTCACTTGCTCTCATACCTGGCTCACTCGCTTGCTCTCATGTCTGGCTCGCTCTCATATCTGGCTCGCTCGCTCGCATATCTGGCTCGCTCGCTTGCTCTCTTGTCTGGCTCACTCTCTTATCTGGCTTGCTCGCTCGCATATCTGGCTCGCTCGCTTGCTCTCTTGTCTGACTCGCTCTCTTATCTTGCTCGCTCGCTCGCATATCTGGCTCGCTCGCTTGCTCTCATCTGGCTCGCTCGCTTGCTCTCATATCTGGCTCGCTCGCTTGCTCTCTTGTCTGGCTCACTCTCTTATCTTGCTCGCTCTCATATCTGGCTCGCTCGCTTGCTCTCATATCTGGCTCGCTCACTTGCTTTCTTGTCTGGCTCGCTCTCTTATCTGACTCGCTCGCATATCTGGCTCACTCGATCTCATATCTTGCTCGCTCGCTTGCTCTCATGTCTGGCTTGCTCGCTCTCATATCTGGCTCGCTCGCTTGCTCTCTTGTCTGGATCGCTCTCTTATCTGGCTCGCTCTCATATCTTGCTCGCTCGCTTGCTCTCATTTCTGGCTCGCTCTCATATCTGGCTCGCTCGCTTGCTCTCATGTCTGGCTCGCTTGCTCTCATATCTGGCTCGCTCGCTTGCTCTCATGTCTGGCTCACTCGCTCTCATATCTGGCTCGCTCGCTTGCTCTCATGTCTGGCTCGCTCGCTCTCATATCTGGCTCGCTCGCTTGCTCTCATGTCTGGCTCGCTTGCTCGCACACCTGGCTCGCTCGCTTGCTCTCTTGTCTGGCTCGCTCTCTTATCTGGCTCGCTCGCTCGCATATCTGGCTCGCTCGCTTGCTCTCATCTGGCTCGCTCGCTTGCTCTGATATCTGGCTCGCTCACTTGCTCTCTTGTCTGGCTCGCTCTCTTATCTTGCTCGCTCTCATATCTGTCTCGCTTGCTTGCTCTCATATCTGGCTCGCTCGTTTGCTCTCATATCTGGCTCGCTCACTTGCTCTCTTGTCTGGCTCGCTCTCTTATCTGGCTCACTCTCATATCTGGCTCGCTCTCATGTCTGGCTCGCTCTCATATTTGGCTTGCTCGCTTGCTCTCATGTCTGGCTCGCTCGCTCTCATATCTGGCTCGCTCGCTTGCTCTCATGTCTGGCTCGCTTGCTCTCATATCTGGCTCGCTCGCTTGCTCTCATGTCTGGCTCACTCACTCTCATATCTGGCTCGCTCGCTTGCTCTCATGTCTGGCTCGCTCGCTCTCAAATCTGGCTCGCTCGCTTGCTCTCATGTCTGGCTCGCTTGCTGTCATATCTGGCTCGCTCGATTGCTCTCATGTCTGGCTCGCTTGCTCTCATACCTGCCTTGCTCGCTTGCTCTCATGTCTGGCTCGCTCGCTCTCATATCTGGCTCGCTCGCTCGCATATCTGACTCGCTGGCTTGCTCTCTTGTCTGGCTTACTCTCTTATCTGGCTTGCTCGCTCGCATATTTGGCTCGCTCGCTTGCTCTCTTGTCTGGCTCGCTCTCTTATCTGGCTCGCTCGCTCGCATATCTGGCTCGCTCGCTTGCTCTCGTATCTGGCTCGCTCGCTTGCTCTCTTGCCTGGCTCGCTCTCTTATCTCGCTCGCTCTCATATCTGACTCGCTCGCTCTCATATCTGGCTCGCTCGTTTGCTCTCATGTCTGGCTCACTTGCTCTCATACCTGGCTCGCTCGCTTGCTCTCATGTCTGGCTCGCTCGCTCTCATATCTGGCTCGCTCGCTTGCTCTCATGTCTGGCTCGCTCACTCTCATATCTGGCTCGCTCGCTTGCTCTCATGTCTGGCTCGCTCGCTCTCATATCTGGCTCGCTCGCTTGCTCTCATGTCTGGCTCGATCGCTCTCATATCTGGCTCGCTCGCTTGCTATCATGTCTGGCTCGCTCGCTCTTATATCTGGCTCGCTCGCTTGCTCTCATGTCTGGCTCGCTCACTCTCATATCTGGCTCGCTTGAGTGCTCTCATGTCTGGCTCACTTGCTCTCATACCTGGCTCGCTCGCTTGCTCTCATGTCTGGCTCGCTCGCTCTCATATCTGGCTCGCTCGCTCGCATATCTGGCTCGCTCGCTTGCTCTCTTGTCTGACTCGCTCTCTTATCTGGCTCGCTCGCTCGCATATCTGGCTTGCTCGCTTGCTCTCATCTGGCTCGCTCGCTTGCTCTCATATCTGGCTCGCTCGCTTGCTCTCTTGTCTGGCTCGCTCTCTTATCTCGCTCGCTCTCATATCTGGCTCGCTCGCTTGCTCTCATATCTGGCTCGCTCGCTTGCTCTCTCTTCTGGTTCGCTCTCTTATCTGGCTCGCTCGCTTGCATATCTGGCTCACTTGCTCTCTTGTCTGGCTCACTCTCTTATCTGGCTCGCTCGCTCGCATATCTGGCTCCCTCGCTCTCATATCTGGCTCGCTCGCTTGCTCTCATATCTGGCTCGCTTGCTCTCTTGTCTGGCTCGCTCTCTTATCTCGCTCGCTCTCATATCTGGCTCGCTCGCTCGCTCTCATATCTGGCTCGCTCGCTCTCATATCTGGCTCGCTCACTTGCTCTCTTGTCTGGCTCGCTCTCTTATCTGACTTTCTCGCATATCTGACTCGCTCGATCTCATATCTTGCTCGCTCGCTTGCTCTCATGTCTGGCTCACTCGCTCTCATATCTGGCTCGCTCACTTGCTCTCATGTCTGGCTCCCTCGCTCTCATATCTGGCTCGCTCGCTTGCTCTCTTGTCTGGCTCGCTCGCTCTCATATCTGGCTCGCTCGCTTGCTCTCATGTCTGGCTCGCTCGCTCTCATATCTGGCTCGCTCTCTTGCTCTCATGTCTGGCTCGCTCTCTTATCTCGCTCGCTCTCATATCTGGCTCTCTCGCTTGCTCTCATATCTGACTCTCTCACTTGCTCTCTTGTCTGACTCGCTCTCTTATCTCGCTCGATCTCATATCTTCCTCGCTCGCTTGCTCTCACGTCTGGCTCACTCGCTCTCATATCTGGCTCGCTCGCTTGCTCTCATGTCTGGCTCGCTCGCTCTCATATATTGCTCGCTCGCTTGCTCTCATGTCTGTCTCGCTCGCTCTCATATCTGGCTCGCTCGCTTGCTCTCATATCTGGCTCACTCACTTGCTCTCATATCTGGCTCGCTCTTTTATCTGGCTCGCTCACTCGCATATCTGGGTCGCTCGCTCTCATATCTTGCTCGCTAGCTTGCTCTCATGTCTGGCTCGCTCGCTCTCATAACTGGCTCGCTCGATTGCTCTCTTGTCTGGTTCGCCCTCTTATCTGTCTCGCTCTAATATCTGGCTTGCTCGCTGGCTCTCATATCTGGCTCGCTCGCTTGCTCTCATGTCTGGCTCGCTCGTTCTCATATCTGGCTCGCTCACTTGCTCTCATGTCTGTCTTGCTCGCTCTCATATCTGGCTCGCTCGCTTGCTCTCATGTCTGGCTCGCTCGCTCTCATATCTGGCTCGCTCGCTTGCTCTCTTGTCTGGCTCACTCTCTTATCCGGCTCGCTCGCTCGCATATCTGGCTCGCTTGCTTGCTCTCTTGTCTGGCTTGCTCTCTTATCTGGCTCGCTCGCTTGCTCTCATCTGCCTCGCTCGCTTGCTCTCATATCTGGCTCGCTCGCTTGGTCTCTCGTCTGGCTCACTCTCTTATCTGGCTCGCTCGCATATCTGGCTCGCTCGCTTGCTCTCATCTGGCTCGCTCGCTTGCTCTCATATTTGGCTCGCTCACTTGCTCTCTTGTCTGGCTCGCTCTCTTATCTCGCTCGCTCTCATATCAGGCTTGCTCGCTTGCTCTCATATCTGGCCCGCTCGCTTGCTCTCATATCTGGCTCGCTCACTTGCTCTCTTGTCTGGCTCGCTCTCTTATCTGACTCGCTCGCATATCTTGCTCGCTCGATCTCATATCTTGCTCGCTCGCTTGCTCTCATGTCTGGCTTGCTCGCTCTCATATCTGGCTGGCTCGCTTGCTCTTTTGTCTGGATCGCTCTCTTATCTGGCTCGCTCTCATATCTTGCTCGCTCGCTTGCTCTCATGTCTGGCTCGCTCTCTTATCTGGCTCGCTCGCTTGCTCTCATATCTGGCTCGCTCGCTTGCTCTCATGTCTGGCTCGCTTGCTCTCATATCTGGCTCGATTGCTCGCATATCTGGCTCGCTCGCTTGCTCTCATGTCTAGCTCGCTCGCTCTCATATCTGGCTCGCTCGCTTGCTCTCATGTCTGGCTCGCTCGCTCTCATATCTGGCTCGCTCGCTTGCTCTCATGTCTGGCTCGCTCGCTCTCATATCTGGCTCGCTCGCTTGCGCTCATGTCTGGCTCGCTCGCCCTCATATCTGGCTTGCTCGCTTGCTCTCATGTCTTTCTCGCTCGCTCTCATATCTGGTTCGCTCACTTGCTCTCTTGTCTGGCTCTCTCCCTTATCTGGCTCGCTCGCATATCTGACTTGCTCGCACTCATATCTGTTTCGCTCGCTTGCTCTCATATCCAGCTAGCTTGCTTGCTCTCTTGTCTGGCTCGCTCTCTTATCTGGCTCGCTCGCTCGCATTTCTGGCTCGCTTGCATATCTGGCTCGCTCGCTCTCATATCTTGCTCGCTCGCTTGGTCTCATGTCTGGCTCGCTCGCTCTCATATCTGGCTCGCTCGCTTGCTCTCATATCTGGCTCGCTCGCTTGCTCTCATATCTGGCTCGCTCGCTTGCTCTCATATCTGACTCGCTCGCTTGCTCTTATATCTTACTCGCTCGCTTGCTCTCTTGTCTGGCTCGCTCTATTATCTGGCTCGCTCGCATATCTGGCTCGCTTGCTTGCTCTCATATCTGGCTCGCTCGCTCTCATATCTGGCTCGCTCGCTTGCTCTCATATCTGGCTTGCTCGCTCTCATATCTGGCTCGCTCGCTTGCTCTCTTGTCTGGATCGCTCTATTATCTGGCTCGCTCTCATATCTTGCTCGCTCGCTTGCTCTCATGTCTGGCTCGCTCTCATATCTGGCTCGCTCGCTTGCTCTCATGTCTGGCTCGCTCGCTCTCATATCTGGCTCGCTCGCTTGCTCTCATGTCTGGCTCGATCGCTCTCATATCTGGCTCGCTCGCTTGCTCTCATATCTGACTCGCTCGCTTGCTCTCATATCTGGCTCGCTCGCTTGCTCTCATGTCTGGCTTGCTCGCTCTCATATCTGGGTCGCTCGCTTGCTCTTTTGTCTGGATCGCTCTCTTATCTGGCTCGCTCTCATATCTTGCTCGCTCGCTTGCTCTCATGTATGGCTCGCTCTCATATCTGGCTCGCTCGCATGCTCTCATGTCTGGCTCGCTCGCTCTCATATCTGGCTCGCTCGCTTGCTCTCATGTCTGGCCCGCTCTCATATCTGGCTCGCTCGCTTGCTCTCATGTCTGGCTCACTCGCTCTCATATCTGGCTCGCTCGCTTGCTCTCATGTCTGGCTCGCTCGCTCTCATATCTGGCTCGCTCGCTTGCTCTCATGTCTGGCTTGCTTGCTCTCATATCTGGCTCGCTCGCTTGCTCTCATGTCTGGCCCGCTCGCTCTCATATCTGGCTCGTTCGATTGCTCTCATTTCTGGCTCACTTGCTCTCATACCTGGCTCACTCGCTTGCTCTCATGTCTGGCTCACTCGCACTCATATCTGGCTCGCTCGCTCGCATATCTGGCTCGCTCGCTTGCTCTCTTGTCTTGCTCACTCTCTTATCTGGCTTGCTCGCTCGCATATCTGGCTCGCTCGCTTGCTCTCTTGTCTGACTCGCTCTCTTATCTGGCTCGCTCGCTCGCATATCTGGCTCGCTCACTTGCTCTCATCTGGCTCGCTCGCTTGCTCTCATATCTGGCTCGCTCGCTTGCTCTCTTGTCTGGCTCACTCTCTTATCTTGCTCGCTCTCATATCTGGCTCGCTCGCTTGCTCTCATATCTGGCTCGCTCACTTGCTCTCTTGTCTGGCTCGCTCTCTTATCTGACTCGCTCGCATATCTGGCTCGCTCGATCTCATATCTTGCTCGCTCGCTTGCTCTCATGTCTGGCTTGCTCGCTCTCATATCTGGCTCGCTCGCTTGCTTTCATGTCTATCTCGCTCGCTCTCATATCTGGCTCGCTCGCTTGCTCTCATGTCTGGCTCACTCACTTTCATATCTGGCTCGCTCGCTTGCTCTCATGTCTGGCTCGCTCGCTCTCATATCTGGCTCGCTCGCTTGCTCTCATGTCTGGCTCGCTTGCTGTCATATCTGGCTCGCTCGATTGCTCTCATGTCTGGCTCGCTTGCTCTCATACCTGGCTTGCTCGCTTACTCTCATGTCTGGCTCGCTCGCTCTAATATCTGGCTCGCTCGCTCGCATATCTGGCTCGCTCGCTTGCTCTCTTGTCTGGCTCACTCTCTTAGCTGGCTTGCTCAATCGCATATCTGGCTCGCTCGCTTGCTCTCTTGTCTGGCACGCTCTCTTATCTGGCTCGCTCGCTCGCATATCTGGCTCGCTCGCTTGCTCTCATCTGGCTCGCTCGCTTGCTCTCATATCTGACTCGCTCGCTTGCTCTCTTGTCTGGCTCGCTCTCTTATCTCGCTCGCTCCCATATCTGGCTCGCTCGCTTGCTCTCATATCTGGCTCGCTCGTTTGCTCTCATATCTGGCTCGCTCACTTGCTCTCTTGTCTGGCTCGCTCGCTCTCATATCTGGCTCGCTCGCTTGCTCTCATGTCTGGCTCGCTTGCTGTCATATCTGGCTCGCTCGATTGCTCTCATGTCTGGCTCGCTTGCTCTCATACTTGGCTTGCTCGCTTGCTCTCATGTCTGGCTCACTCGCTCTCATATCTGGCTCGCTCGCTCGCATATCTGGCTCGCTCGCTTGCTCTCTTGTCTGGCTCACTCTCTTAGCTGGCTTGCTCGCTAGCATATCTGGCTCGCTCGCTTGCTCTCTTGTCTGGCTCGCTCTCTTATCTGGCTCGCTCGCTCGCATATCTGGCTCGCTCGCTTGCTCTCATCTGGCTCGCTCGCTTGCTCTCATATCTGGCTCGCTCGCTTGCTCTCTTGTCTAGCTCGCTCTCTTATCTCGCTCGCTCTCATATCTTGCTCGCTCGCTTGCTCTCATTTCTGGCTCGCTCTCATATCTGGCTCGCTCGCTTGCTCTCATGTCTGGCTCGCTCGCTCTCATATCTGGCTCGCTCGCTTGCTCTCATGTCTGGCTCACTCGCTCTCATATCTGGCTCGCTCGCTTGCTCTCATGTCTGGCTCGCTCGCTCTCATATCTGGCTCGCTCGCTTGCTCTCATGTCTGGCTCGCTTGCTGTCATATCTGGCTCGCTCGATTGCTCTCATGTCTGGCTCGCTTGCTCTCATACCTGCCTTGCTCGCTTGCTCTCATGTCTGGCTCGCTCGCTCTCATATCTGGCTCGCTCGCTCGCATATCTGGCTCGCTCGCTTGCTCTCTTGTCTGGCTCACTCTCTTATCTGGCTTGCTCGCTCGCATATCTGGCTCGCTCGCTTGCTCTCATCTGGCTCGCTCGCTTGCTCTCATATCTGGCTCGCTCGCTTGCTCTCTTGTCTGGCTCGCTCTCTTATCTCGCTCGCTCTCATATCTGGCTCGCTCGCTTGCTCTCATGTCTGGCTCGCTTGCTCTCATATCTGGCTCGATTGCTCGCATATCTGGCTCGCTCGCTTGCTCTCATGTCTAGCTCGCTCGCTCTCATATCTGGATCGCTCGCTTGCTCTCATGTCTGGCTCGCTCGCTCTCATATCTGGCTCGCTCGCTTGCTCTCATGTCTGGCTCGCTCGCTCTCATATCTGGCTCGCTCACTTGCGCTCATGTCTGGCTCGCTCGCCCTCATATCTGGCTTGCTCGCTTGCTCTCATGTCTTTCTCGCTCGCTCTCATATCTGGTTCGCTCACTTGCTCTCTTGTCTGGCTCTCTCCCTTATCTGGCTCGCTCGCATATCTGACTTGCTCGCACTCATATCTGTTTCGCTCGCTTGCTCACATATTCGGCTAGCTTGCTTGCTCTCTTGTCTGGCTCGCTCTCTTATCTGGCTCGCTCGCTCGCATTTCTGGCTCGCTTGCATATCTGGCTCGCTCGCTCTCATATCTTGCTCGCTCGCTTGGTCTCATGTCTGGCTCGCTCGCTCTCATATCTGGCTCGCTCGCTTGCTCTCATATCTGGCTCGCTCGCTTGCTCTCATATCTGGCTCGCTCGCTTGCTCTCATATCTGACTCGCTCGCTTGCTCTTATATCTTACTCGCTCGCTTGCTCTCTTGTCTGGCTCGCTCTATTATCTGGCTCGCTCGCATATCTGGCTCGCTTGCTTGCTCTCATATCTGGCTCGCTCGCTCTCATATCTGGCTCGCTCGCTTGCTCTCATATCTGGCTTGCTCGCTCTCATATCTGGCTCGCTCGCTTGCTCTCTTGTCTGGATCGCTCTATTATCTGGCTCGCTCTCATATCTTGCTCGCTCGCTTGCTCTCATGTCTGGCTCGCTCTCATATCTGGCTCGCTCGCTTGCTCTCATGTCTGGATCGCTCGCTCTCATATCTGGCTCGCTCGCTTGCTCTCATGTCTGGCTCGATCGCTCTCATATCTGGCTCGCTCGCTTGCTCTCATATCTGACTCGCTCGCTTGCTCTCATATCTGGCTCGCTCGCTTGCTCTCATGTCTGGCTTGCTCGCTCTCATATCTGGGTCGCTCGCTTGCTCTTTTGTCTGGATCGCTCTCTTATCTGGCTCGCTCTCATATCTTGCTCGCTCGCTTGCTCTCATGTATGGCTCGCTCTCATATCTGGCTCGCTCGCATGCTCTCATGTCTGGCTCGCTCGCTCTCATATCTGGCTCGCTCGCTTGCTCTCATGTCTGGCCCGCTCTCATATCTGGCTCGCTCGCTTGCTCTCATGTCTGGCTCACTCGCTCTCATATCTGGCTCGCTCGCTTGCTCTCATGTCTGGCTCGCTCGCTCTCATATCTGGCTCGCTCGCTTGCTCTCATGTCTGGCTTGCTTGCTCTCATATCTGGCTCGCTCGCTTGCTCTCATGTCTGGCCCGCTCGCTCTCATATCTGGCTCGTTCGATTGCTCTCATTTCTGGCTCACTTGCTCTCATACCTGGCTCACTCGCTTGCTCTCATGTCTGGCTCACTCGCACTCATATCTGGCTCGCTCGCTCGCATATCTGGCTCGCTCGCTTGCTCTCTTGTCTTGCTCACTCTCTTATCTGGCTTGCTCGCTCGCATATCTGGCTCGCTCGCTTGCTCTCTTGTCTGACTCGCTCTCTTATCTGGCTCGCTCGCTCGCATATCTGGCTCGCTCACTTGCTCTCATCTGGCTCGCTCGCTTGCTCTCATATCTGGCTCGCTCGCTTGCTCTCTTGTCTGGCTCACTCTCTTATCTTGCTCGCTCTCATATCTGGCTCGCTCGCTTGCTCTCATATCTGGCTCGCTCACTTGCTCTCTTGTCTGGCTCGCTCTCTTATCTGACTCGCTCGCATATCTGGCTCGCTCGATCTCATATCTTGCTCGCTCGCTTGCTCTCATGTCTGGCTTGCTCGCTCTCATATCTGGCTCGCTCGCTTGCTTTCATGTCTATCTCGCTCGCTCTCATATCTGGCTCGCTCGCTTGCTCTCATGTCTGGCTCACTCACTTTCATATCTGGCTCGCTCGCTTGCTCTCATGTCTGGCTCGCTCGCTCTCATATCTGGCTCGCTCGCTTGCTCTCATGTCTGGCTCGCTTGCTGTCATATCTGGCTCGCTCGATTGCTCTCATGTCTGGCTCGCTTGCTCTCATACCTGGCTTGCTCGCTTACTCTCATGTCTGGCTCGCTCGCTCTAATATCTGGCTCGCTCGCTCGCATATCTGGCTCGCTCGCTTGCTCTCTTGTCTGGCTCACTCTCTTAGCTGGCTTGCTCAATCGCATATCTGGCTCGCTCGCTTGCTCTCTTGTCTGGCACGCTCTCTTATCTGGCTCGCTCGCTCGCATATCTGGCTCGCTCGCTTGCTCTCATCTGGCTCGCTCGCTTGCTCTCATATCTGACTCGCTCGCTTGCTCTCTTGTCTGGCTCGCTCTCTTATCTCGCTCGCTCCCATATCTGGCTCGCTCGCTTGCTCTCATATCTGGCTCGCTCGTTTGCTCTCATATCTGGCTCGCTCACTTGCTCTCTTGTCTGGCTCGCTCGCTCTCATATCTGGCTCGCTCGCTTGCTCTCATGTCTGGCTCGCTTGCTGTCATATCTGGCTCGCTCGATTGCTCTCATGTCTGGCTCGCTTGCTCTCATACTTGGCTTGCTCGCTTGCTCTCATGTCTGGCTCACTCGCTCTCATATCTGGCTCGCTCGCTCGCATATCTGGCTCGCTCGCTTGCTCTCTTGTCTGGCTCACTCTCTTAGCTGGCTTGCTCGCTAGCATATCTGGCTCGCTCGCTTGCTCTCTTGTCTGGCTCGCTCTCTTATCTGGCTCGCTCGCTCGCATATCTGGCTCGCTCGCTTGCTCTCATCTGGCTCGCTCGCTTGCTCTCATATCTGGCTCGCTCGCTTGCTCTCTTGTCTAGCTCGCTCTCTTATCTCGCTCGCTCTCATATCTTGCTCGCTCGCTTGCTCTCATTTCTGGCTCGCTCTCATATCTGGCTCGCTCGCTTGCTCTCATGTCTGGCTCGCTCGCTCTCATATCTGGCTCGCTCGCTTGCTCTCATGTCTGGCTCACTCGCTCTCATATCTGGCTCGCTCGCTTGCTCTCATGTCTGGCTCGCTCGCTCTCATATCTGGCTCGCTCGCTTGCTCTCATGTCTGGCTCGCTTGCTGTCATATCTGGCTCGCTCGATTGCTCTCATGTCTGGCTCGCTTGCTCTCATACCTGCCTTGCTCGCTTGCTCTCATGTCTGGCTCGCTCGCTCTCATATCTGGCTCGCTCGCTCGCATATCTGGCTCGCTCGCTTGCTCTCTTGTCTGGCTCACTCTCTTATCTGGCTTGCTCGCTCGCATATCTGGCTCGCTCGCTTGCTCTCATCTGGCTCGCTCGCTTGCTCTCATATCTGGCTCGCTCGCTTGCTCTCTTGTCTGGCTCGCTCTCTTATCTCGCTCGCTCTCATATCTGGCTCGCTCGCTTGCTCTCATGTCTGGCTCGCTTGCTCTCATATCTGGCTCGATTGCTCGCATATCTGGCTCGCTCGCTTGCTCTCATGTCTAGCTCGCTCGCTCTCATATCTGGATCGCTCGCTTGCTCTCATGTCTGGCTCGCTCGCTCTCATATCTGGCTCGCTCGCTTGCTCTCATGTCTGGCTCGCTCGCTCTCATATCTGGCTCGCTCACTTGCGCTCATGTCTGGCTCGCTCGCCCTCATATCTGGCTTGCTCGCTTGCTCTCATGTCTTTCTCGCTCGCTCTCATATCTGGTTCGCTCACTTGCTCTCTTGTCTGGCTCTCTCCCTTATCTGGCTCGCTCGCATATCTGACTTGCTCGCACTCATATCTGTTTCGCTCGCTTGCTCACATATTCGGCTAGCTTGCTTGCTCTCTTGTCTGGCTCGCTCTCTTATCTGGCTCGCTCGCTCGCATTTCTGGCTCGCTTGCATATCTGGCTCGCTCGCTCTCATATCTTGCTCGCTCGCTTGGTCTCATGTCTGGCTCGCTCGCTCTCATATCTGGCTCGCTCGCTTGCTCTCATATCTGGCTCGCTCGCTTGCTCTCATATCTGGCTCGCTCGCTTGCTCTCATATCTGACTCGCTCGCTTGCTCTTATATCTTACTCGCTCGCTTGCTCTCTTGTCTGGCTCGCTCTCTTATCTGGATCGCTCGCATATCTGGCTCGCTTGCTTGCTCTCATATCTGGCTCGCTCGCTCTCATATCTGGCTCGCTCGCTTGCTCTCATATCTGGCTTGCTCGCTCTCATATCTGGCTCGCTCGCTTGCTCTCTTGTCTGGATCGCTCTCTTATCTGGCTCGCTCTCATATCTTGCTCGCTCGCTTGCTCTCATGTCTGGCTCGCTCTCATATCTGGCTCGCTCGCTTGCTCTCATGTCTGGCTCGCTCGCTCTCATATCTGGCTCGCTCGCTTGCTCTCATGTCTGGCTCGATCGCTCTCATATCTGGCTCGCTCGCTTGCTCTCATATCTGACTTGCTCGCTTGCTCTCATATCTGGCTCGCTCGCTTGCTCTCATGTCTGGCTTGCTCGCTCTCATATCTGGGTCGCTCGCTTGCTCTTTTGTCTGGATCGCTCTCTTATCTGGCTCGCTCTCATATCTTGCTCGCTCGCTTGCTCTCATGTATGGCTCGCTCTCATATCTGGCTCGCTCGCATGCTCTCATGTCTGGCTCGCTCGCTCTCATATCTGGCTCGCTCGCTTGCTCTCATGTCTGGCCCGCTCTCATATCTGGCTCGCTCGCTTGCTCTCATGTCTGGCTCACTCGCTCTCATATCTGGCTCGCTCGCTTGCTCTCATGTCTGGCTCGCTCGCTCTCATATCTGGCTCGCTCGCTTGCTCTCATGTCTGGCTCGCTTGCTCTCATATCTGGCTCGCTCGCTTGCTCTCATGTCTGGCCCGCTCGCTCTCATATCTGGCTCGCTCGATTGCTCTCATTTCTGGCTCACTTGCTCTCATACCTGGCTCACTCGCTTGCTCTCATGTCTGGCTCGCTCGCACTCATATCTGGCTCGCTCGCTCGCATATCTGGCTCGCTCGCTTGTTCTCTTGTCTTGCTCACTCTCTTATCTGGCTTGCTCGCTCGCATATCTGGCTCGCTCGCTTGCTCTCTTGTCTGACTCGCTCTCTTATCTGGCTCGCTCGCTCGCATATCTGGCTCGCTCGCTTGCTCTCATCTGGCTCGCTCGCTTGCTCTCATATTTGGCTCGCTCGCTTGCTCTCTTGTCTGGCTCACTCTCTTATCTTGCTCGCTCTCATATCTGGCTCGCTCGCTTGCTCTCATATCTGGCTCGCTCACTTGCTCTCTTGTCTGGCTCGCTCTCTTATCTGACTCGCTCGCATATCTGGCTCGCTCGATCTCATATCTTGCTCGCTCGCTTGCTCTCATGTCTGGCTTGCTCGCTCTCATATCTGGCTCGCTCGCTTGCTCTCTTGTCTTAATCGCTCTATTATCTGGCTCGCTCTCATATCTTACTCGCTCGCTTGCTCTCATTTCTGGCTCGCTCTCATATCTGGCTCGCTCGTTTGCTTTCATGTCTGGCTCGCTCGCTCTCATATCTGGCTCGCTCGCTTGCTCTCATGTCTGGCTCACTCACTCTCATATCTGGCTCGCTCGCTAGCTCTCATGTCTGGCTCGCTCGCTCTCATATCTGGCTCGCTCGCTTGCTCTCATGTCTGGCTCGCTTGCTGTCAAATCTGGCTCGCTCGATTGCTCTCATGTCTGGCTCGCTTGCTCTCATACCTGGCTTGCTCGCTTACTCTCATGTCTGGCTCGCTCGCTCTCATCTCTGGCTCGCTCGCTCGCATATCTGGCTCGCTCGCTTGCTCTCTTGTCTGGCTCACTCTCTTAGCTGGCTTGCTCAATCGCATATCTGGCTCGCTCGCTTGCTCTCTTGTCTGGCACGCTCTCTTATCTGGCTCGCTCGCTCGCATATCTGGCTCGCTCGCTTGCTCTCATCTGGCTCGCTCGCTTGCTCTCATATCTGACTCGCTCGCTAGCTCTCTTGTCTGGCTCGCTCTCTTATCTCGCTCGCTCTCATATCTGGCTCGCTCGCTTGCTCTCATATCTGGCTCGCTCGTTTGTTCTCATATCTGGCTCGCTCACTTGCTCTCTTGTCTGGCTCGCTCGCTCTCATATCTGGCTCGCTCGCTTGCTCTCATGTCTGGCTCGCTTGCTGTCATATCTGGCTCGCTCGATTGCTCTCATGTCTGGCTCGCTTGCTCTCATACTTGGCTTGCTCGCTTGCTCTCATGTCTGGCTCACTCGCTCTCATATCTGGCTCGCTCGCTCGCATATCTGGCTCGCTCGCTTGCTCTCTTGTCTGGCTCACTCTCTTAGCTGGCTTGCTCGCTAGCATATCTGGCTCGCTCGCTTGCTCTCTTGTCTGGCTCGCTCTCTTATCTGGCTCGCTCGCTCGCATATCTGGCTCGCTCGCTTGCTCTCATCTGGCTCGCTCGCTTGCTCTCATATCTGGCTCGCTCGCTTGCTCTCTTGTCTGGCTCGCTCTCTTATCTCGCTCGCTCTCATATCTTGCTCGCTCGCTTGCTCTCATTTCTGGCTCGCTCTCATATCTGGCTCGCTCGCTTGCTCTCATGTCTGGCTCGCTCGCTCTCATATCTGGCTCGCTCGCTTGCTCTCATGTCTGGCTCGCTTGCTCTCATATCTGGCTCGCTCGCTTGCTCTCATGTCTGGCTCACTCGCTCTCATATCTGGCTCGCTCGCTTGCTCTCATGTCTGGCTCGCTCGCTCTCATATCTGGCTCGCTCGCTTGCTCTCATGTCTGGCTCGCTTGCTGTCATATCTGGCTCGCTCGATTGCTCTCATGTCTGGCTCGCTTGCTCTCATACCTGCCTTGCTCGCTTGCTCTCATGTCTGGCTCGCTCGCTCTCATATCTGGCTCGCTCGCTCGCATATCTGGCTCGCTCGCTTGCTCTCTTGTCTGGCTCACTCTCTTATCTGACTCGCTCGCTCGCATATCTGGCTCCCTCGCTCTCATATCTGGCTCGCTTGCTCTCATATCTGGCTCGCTCGCTTGCTCTCTTGTCTGGCTCGCTCTCTTATCTTGCTCGCTCTCATATCTGGCTCGCTCGCTTGCTCTCATATATGGCTCGCTCGCTTGCTCTCATATCTGGCTCGCTCACTTGCTCTCTTGTCTGGCTCGCTCTCTTATCTGGCTCACTCGCATAACTGGCTCGCTCGATCTCATATCTTTCTCGCTGGCTTGCTCTCATGTCTGGCTCACTCGCTCTCATATCTGGCTCGCTCGCTTGCTCTCATGTCTGGCTCGCTCGCTCTCATATTTTGCTCGCTCGCTTTCTCTCATGTCTGTCTCGCTCTCATATCTGGCTCGCTCGCTTGCTCTTATGTCTGGCTTGCTCTCATATCTGGCTCGCTCGCTTGCTCTCATGTCTGGCTCGCTCGCTCTCATATCTGGCTCGCTCGCTCGCATATCTGGTTCACTCGTTTGCTCCTTGTCTGGCTCGCTCTCTTATCTGGCTCGCTCGCTCGCATATCTGGCTCGCTCGCTTGCTCTCATCTGGCTCGCTCTCATATCTGGCTCGCTCGCTTGCTCTCATGTCTGGCTCGCTCGCTCTCATATCTGGCTCGCTCGCTTGCTCTCATGTCTGGCTCGCTTGCTCTCATATCTGGCTCGCTCGCTTGCTCTCATGTCTGGCTCACTCGCTCTCATATCTGGCTCGCTCGCTTGCTCTCATGTCTGGCTCGCTCGCTCTCATATCTGGCTCGCTCGCTTGCTCTCATGTCTGGCTCGCTTGCTGTCATATCTGGCTCGCTCGATTGCTCTCATGTCTGGCTCGCTTGCTCTCATACCTGCCTTGCTCGCTTGCTCTCATGTCTGGCTCGCTCGCTCTCATATCTGGCTCGCTCGCTCGCATATCTGGCTCGCTCGCTTGCTCTCTTGTCTGGCTCACTCTCTTATCTGACTCGCTCGCTCGCATATCTGGCTCCCTCGCTCTCATATCTGGCTCGCTTGCTCTCATATCTGGCTCGCTCGCTTGCTCTCTTGTCTGGCTCGCTCTCTTATCTTGCTCGCTCTCATATCTGGCTCGCTCGCTTGCTCTCATATATGGCTCGCTCGCTTGCTCTCATATCTGGCTCGCTCACTTGCTCTCTTGTCTGGCTCGCTCTCTTATCTGGCTCACTCGCATAACTGGCTCGCTCGATCTCATATCTTTCTCGCTGGCTTGCTCTCATGTCTGGCTCACTCGCTCTCATATCTGGCTCGCTCGCTTGCTCTCATGTCTGGCTCGCTCGCTCTCATATTTTGCTCGCTCGCTTTCTCTCATGTCTGTCTCGCTCTCATATCTGGCTCGCTCGCTTGCTCTTATGTCTGGCTTGCTCTCATATCTGGCTCGCTCGCTTGCTCTCATGTCTGGCTCGCTCGCTCTCATATCTGGCTCGCTCGCTCGCATATCTGGTTCACTCGTTTGCTCCTTGTCTGGCTCGCTCTCTTATCTGGCTCGCTCGCTCGCATATCTGGCTCGCTCGCTTGCTCTCATCTGGCTCGCTCTCATATCTGGCTCGCTCGCTTGCTCTCATATCTGGCTCGCTCGTTTGCTCTCATATCTGGCTCGCTCACTTGCTCTCTTGTCTGGCTCGCTCTCTTATCTGGCTCGCTCTCATATCTGGCTCGCTCTCATGTCTGGCTCGCTCTCATATTTGGCTTGCTCGCTTTCTCTCATGTCTGGCTCGCTCGCTCTCATATCTGGCTCGCTCGCTTGCTCTCATGTCTGGCTCGCTCGCTCTCATATCTGGCTCGCTCGCTTGCTCTCATGTCTGGCTCGCTTGCTCTCATATCTGGCTCGCTCGCTTGCTCTCATGTCTGGCTCACTCGCTCTTATATCTGTCTCGCTCGCTTGCTCTCATGTCTGGCTCGCTTGCTCTCATATCTGGCTCGCTCGCTTGCTCTCATGTCTGGCTCGCTTGCTGTCATATCTGGCTCGCTCGATTGCTCTCATGTCTGGCTCGCTTGCTCTCATACCTGCCTTGCTCGCTTGCTCTCATGTCTGGCTCGCTCGCTCTCATATCTGGCTCGCTCGCTCGCATATCTGGCTCGCTCGCTTGCTCTCTTGTCTGGCTCACTCTCTTATCTGGCTTGCTCGCTCGCATATCTGGCTCGCTCGCTTGCTCTCTTGTCTGGCTCGCTCTCTTATCTGGCTCGCTCGCTCGCATATCTGGCTCGCTCGCTTGCTCTCATCTGGCTCGCTCGCTTGCTCTCTTGTCTGGCTCGCTCTCTTATCTCGCTCGCTCTCATATCTGGCTCGCTCGCTTGCTCTCATATCTGGCTCGCTCGCTCGCTCTCATATCTGGATCGCTCAATTGCTCTCATGTCTGGCTCACTTGCTCTCATACCTGGCTCGCTCGCTTGCTCTCATGTCTGGCTCGCTCGCTCTCATATCTGGCTCGCTTGCTTGCTCTCATGTCTGGCTCGCTCACTCTCATATCTGGCTCGCTCGCTTGCTCTCATGTCTGGCTCGCTTGCTCTCATATCTGACTCGCTCGCTTGCTCTCATGTCTGGCTCGCTCGCTCTCATATCTGGCTCGCTCGATTACTCTCATGTCTGGCTCACTTGCTCTCATATATGGCTCGCTCGCTTGCTCTCATGTCTGGCTCGCTCGCTCTCATATCTGGCTCGCTCGCTTGCTCTCATGTCTGGCTCGCTCACTCTCACATCTGGCTCGCTCGATTGCTCTCATGTCTGGCTCACTTGCTCTCATACCTGGCTAGCTCGCTTGCTCTCATGTCTGGCTCGCTCGCTCGCATATCTGGCTCGCTCGCTTGCTCTCTTGTCTGACTCGCTCTCTTACCTGGCTCGCTCGCTCGCATATCTGGCTTGCTCGCTTGCTCTCATCTGGCTCGCTCGCTTGCTCTCATATCTGGCTCGCTCGCTTGCTCTCTTGTCTGGCTCGCTCTCTTATCTCGCTCGCTCTCATATCTGGCTCGCTCGCTTGCTCTCATATCTGGCTCGCTCGCTTGCTCTCTCTTCTGGTTCGCTCTCTTATCTGGCTCGCTCGCTTGCATATCTGGCTCGCTCGCTTGCTCTCTTGTCTGGCTCACTCTCTTATCTGGCTCGCTCGCATATCTGGCTCCCTCGCTCTCATATCTGGCTCGCTCGCTTGCTATCTTGTCTGGCTCGCTCTCTTATCTGACTTTCTTGCATATCTGACTCGCTCGATCTCATATCTTGCTCGCTCGCTTGCTCTCATGTCTGGCTCACTCGCTCTCATATCTGGCTCGCTCTCTTGCTCTCATGTCTGGCTCGCTCGCTCTCATGTCTGGCTCCCTCGCTCTCATATCTGGCTCGCTCGCTTGCTCTCTTGTCTTGTTAGCTCTCTTATCTGGCTCGCTCTCATATCTTGCTCGCTCGCTTGCTCTCATGTCTGGCTCGCTCTCATATCTGGCTCGCTCGCTTGCTCTCATGTCTGGCTCACTCGCTCTCATATCTGGCTCGCTCGCTTGCTCTCATGTCTGGCTCGCTCGCTCTCATATCTGGCTCGCTCGCTTGCTCTCATGTCTGGCTCGATCGCTCTCATATCTGGCTCGCTCGCTTGCTCTCATGTCTGGCTCGCTTGCTCTCATATGTGGCTCGCTCGCTTGCTCTCATGTCTGGCTCGCTTGCTCTCACACCTGGCTCGCTCGCTTGCTCTCATGTCTGGCTCGCTCTCATATCTGGCTCGCTCGCTTGCTCTCTTGTCTGGCTCACTCTCTTATCTGACTCGCTCGCATATCTGGCTCCCTCGCTCTCATATCTGGCTCGCTTGCTCTCATATCTGGCTCGCTCGCTTGCTCTCTTGTCTGGTTCGCTCTCTTATCTCGCTCGCTCTCATGTCTGGCTCGCTCGCTTGCTCTCATATCTGGCTCGCTCGCTTGCTCTCATATCTGGCTCGCTCACTTGCTCTCTTGTCTGGCTCGCTCTCTTATCTGGCTCGCTCGCATAACTGGCTCGCTCGATCTCATATCTTTCTCACTGGCTTGTTCTCATGTCTGGCTCACTCGCTCTCATATCTGGCTCGCTCGCTTGCTCTCATGTCTGGCTCGCTCTCATATCTGGCTCGCTCGCTTGCTCTCATGTCTGGCTCGCTCTCATATCTGGCTTGCTCGCTTGCTCTCATGTCTGGCTCGCTCGCTCTCATATCTGGTTCGCGCGCTTGCTCCCATATCTGGCTCGCTCGCTTGCTCTCTTGTCTGGCTCGCTCTCTTATCTCGCTCGCTCTCATATCTGGCTCGCTCGCTTGCTCTTATATCTGGCTCGCTCGCTTGCTCTCATATCTGGCTCGCTCACTTGCTCTCTTGTCTGGCTCGCTCTCTTATCTGACTTGCTCGCATATCTGGCTCGCTCGATCTCATATCTTGCTCGCTCGCTTGCTCTCATGTCTGGTTCGCTCGATCTCATATCTTTCTCGCTGGCTTTCTCTCATGTCTGGCTCACTCGCTCTCATATCTGGCTCGCTCGCTTGCTCTCATGTCTGGCTCGCTCGCTCTCATATCTTGCTCGCTCGCTTGCTCTCATGTCTGTCTCGCTCACTCTCATATCTGGCTCGCTCGCTTGCTCTCATGTCTGGCTCGCTCGCTCTCATATCTGGCTCGCTTGCTTGCTCTCATGTCTGGCTTGCTCGCTCTCATATCTGACTCGCTCGCTTGCTCTCTTGTCTGGTTCGCTCTCTTATCCGGCTCGCTCGCTTGCATATCTGGCTCGCTTGCTTGCTCTCATATCTGGCTCGCTCGCTTGCTCTCTTGTCTGGCTCGCTCTCTTATCTCGCTCGCTCTCATATCTGGCTCGCTCGCTTGCTCTCATATCTGGCTCGCTCACTTGCTCTCTTGTCTGGCTCGCTCTCTTATCTGACTTGCTCGCATATCTGGCTCGCTCGCTCTCATATCTGGCTCGCTCGCTTGCTCTCTTGTCTTGTTCGCTCTCTTATCTGGCTCGCTCTCATATCTTGCTCGCTCGCTTGCTCTCATGTCTGGCTCGCTCTCATATCTGGCCCGCTCGCTTGCTCTCATGTCTGGCTCACTCGCTCTCATATCTGGCTCGCTCGCTTGCTCTCATGTCTGGCTCGCTCGGTCTCATATCTGGCTCGCTCGCTTGCTCTCATGTCTGGCTCGCTTGCTCTCATATCTGGCTCGCTCGCTTGCTCTCATGTCTGGCTCGCTTGCTCTCATATATGGCTCGCTCGCTTGCTCTCATGTCTGGCTCGCTTGCTCTCACACCTGGCTCGCTCGCTTGCTCTCATGTCTGGCTCGCTCGCTCTCATATCTGGCTCGCTCGCTCGCATATCTGGCTCGCTCACTTGCTCTCTTGTCTGGCTCGCTCTCTTATCTGACTTGCTCGCATATCTGGCTCGCTCGATCTCATATCTTGCTCGCTCGCTTGCTCTCATGTCTGGCTCACTCGCTCTCATATCTTGCTCGCTCGCTTGCTCTCATGTCTGGCTCGCTCGCTCTCATATCTTGCTCGCTCGCTTGCTCTCATGTCTGGATCGCTCACTCTCATATCTGGCTCGCTCGCTTGCTCTCATATCTGGCTCGCTCGCTCTCATATCTGGCTCGCTCGCTTGCTCTCATGTCTGGCTCGCTCGCTCTCATATCTGGCTCGCTCGCTTGCTCTCATGTCTGGCTCGCTCGCTCTCATATCTGGCTCGCTCGCTTGCTCTCATGTCTGGCTCGCTCTCTCTCATATCTGGCTCGCTCGCTTGCTCTCATGTCTGGCTCGCTCACTCTCATATCTGGCTCGCTCGCTTGCTCTCATGTCTGTCTCGCTCGCTCTCATATCTGGCTCGCTCGCTTGCTCTCATGTCTGGCTCGCTCGCTCTCATATCTGGCTCGCTCGCTTGCTCTCATGTCTGGCTCGCTCGCTCTCATATCTGGCTCGCTCGCTTGCTCTCTTGTTTGGTTCGCTCTCTTATCTGGCTCGCTTGCTCTCATATCTGGCTCGCTCGCTTGCTCTCATATCTGGCTTGCTCGCTTGCTCTCTTGTCTGGCTCGCTCTCTTATCTTGCTAGTTCTCATATCTGGCTCGCTCGCTTGCTCTCTTGTCTGGTTCGCTCTCTTATCTGGCTCGCTTGCTCTCATATCTTGCTCGCTCGCTTGCTCTCATATCTTGCTCGCTCGCTTGCTCTCATGTCTGGCTCGATCGCTCTCATATTTGGCTCGCTCGCTTGCTCTCATGGTTGGCTCGCTTGCTCTCATATATGGCTCGCTCGCTTGCTCTCATGTCTGGCTCGCTTGCTCTCACACCTGGCTCGCTCGCTTGCTCTCATGTCTGGCTCGCTCGCTCTCATATCTGGCTCGCTCGCATATCTGGCTCGCTCACTTGCTCTCTTGTCTGGCTCACTCTCTTATCTGGCTCGCTCGCTCGCATATCTGGCTCCCTCGCTCTCATATCTGGCTCGCTCGCTTGCTCTCATATCTGGCTCGCTCGTTTGCTCTCATGTCTGGCTCGCTCTCATATCTGGCTTGCTCGCTTGCTCTCATGTCTGGCTCGCTCGCTCTCATATCTGGTTCGCGCGCTTGCTCCCATATCTGGCTCGCTCGCTTGCTCTCTTGTCTGGCTCGCTCTCTTATCTCGCTCGCTCTCATATCTGGCTCGCTCGCTTGCTCTTATATCTGGCTCGCTCGCTTGCTCTCATATCTGGCTCGCTCACTTGCTCTCTTGTCTGGCTCGCTCTCTTATCTGACTTGCTCGCATATCTGGCTCGCTCGATCTCATATCTTGCTCGCTCGCTTGCTCTCATGTCTGGTTCGCTCGATCTCATATCTTTCTCGCTGGCTTTCTCTCATGTCTGGCTCACTCGCTCTCATATCTGGCTCGCTCGCTTGCTCTCATGTCTGGCTCGCTCGCTCTCATATCTTGCTCGCTCGCTTGCTCTCATGTCTGTCTCGCTCACTCTCATATCTGGCTCGCTCGCTTGCTCTCATGTCTGGCTCGCTCGCTCTCATATCTGGCTCGCTTGCTTGCTCTCATGTCTGGCTTGCTCGCTCTCATATCTGACTCGCTCGCTTGCTCTCTTGTCTGGTTCGCTCTCTTATCCGGCTCGCTCGCTTGCATATCTGGCTCGCTTGCTTGCTCTCATATCTGGCTCGCTCGCTTGCTCTCTTGTCTGGCTCGCTCTCTTATCTCGCTCGCTCTCATATCTGGCTCGCTCGCTTGCTCTCATATCTGGCTCGCTCACTTGCTCTCTTGTCTGGCTCGCTCTCTTATCTGACTTGCTCGCATATCTGGCTCGCTCGCTCTCATATCTGGCTCGCTCGCTTGCTCTCTTGTCTTGTTCGCTCTCTTATCTGGCTCGCTCTCATATCTTGCTCGCTCGCTTGCTCTCATGTCTGGCTCGCTCTCATATCTGGCCCGCTCGCTTGCTCTCATGTCTGGCTCACTCGCTCTCATATCTGGCTCGCTCGCTTGCTCTCATGTCTGGCTCGCTCGGTCTCATATCTGGCTCGCTCGCTTGCTCTCATGTCTGGCTCGCTTGCTCTCATATCTGGCTCGCTCGCTTGCTCTCATGTCTGGCTCGCTTGCTCTCATATATGGCTCGCTCGGTTGCTCTCATGTCTGGCTCGCTTGCTCTCACACCTGGCTCGCTCGCTTGCTCTCATGTCTGGCTCGCTCGCTCTCATATCTGGCTCGCTCGCTCGCATATCTGGCTCGCTCACTTGCTCTCTTGTCTGGCTCGCTCTCTTATCTGACTTGCTCGCATATCTGGCTCGCTCGATCTCATATCTTGCTCGCTCGCTTGCTCTCATGTCTGGCTCACTCGCTCTCATATCTTGCTCGCTCGCTTGCTCTCATGTCTGGCTCGCTCGCTCTCATATCTTGCTCGCTCGCTTGCTCTCATGTCTGGATCGCTCACTCTCATATCTGGCTCGCTCGCTTGCTCTCATATCTGGCTCGCTCGCTCTCATATCTGGCTCGCTCGCTTGCTCTCATGTCTGGCTCGCTCGCTCTCATATCTGGCTCGCTCGCTTGCTCTCATGTCTGGCTCGCTCTCTCTCATATCTGGCTCGCTCGCTTGCTCTCATGTCTGGCTCGCTCACTCTCATATCTGGCTCGCTCGCTTGCTCTCATGTCTGTCTCGCTCGCTCTCATATCTGGCTCGCTCGCTTGCTCTCATGTCTGGCTCGCTCGCTCTCATATCTGGCTCGCTCGCTTGCTCTCATGTCTGGCTCGCTCGCTCTCATATCTGGCTCGCTCGCTTGCTCTCTTGTTTGGTTCGCTCTCTTATCTGGCTCGCTTGCTCTCATATCTGGCTCGCTCGCTTGCTCTCATATCTGGCTTGCTCGCTTGCTCTCTTGTCTGGCTCGCTCTCTTATCTTGCTAGTTCTCATATCTGGCTCGCTCGCTTGCTCTCTTGTCTGGTTCGCTCTCTTATCTGGCTCGCTTGCTCTCATATCTTGCTCGCTCGCTTGCTCTCATATCTTGCTCGCTCGCTTGCTCTCATGTCTGGCTCGATCGCTCTCATATTTGGCTCGCTCGCTTGCTCTCATGGTTGGCTCGCTTGCTCTCATATATGGCTCGCTCGCTTGCTCTCATGTCTGGCTCGCTTGCTCTCACACCTGGCTCGCTCGCTTGCTCTCATGTCTGGCTCGCTCGCTCTCATATCTGGCTCGCTCGCATATCTGGCTCGCTCACTTGCTCTCTTGTCTGGCTCACTCTCTTATCTGGCTCGCTCGCTCGCATATCTGGCTCCCTCGCTCTCATATCTGGCTCGCTCGCTTGCTCTCATATCTGGCTCGCTCGTTTGCTCTCATGTCTGGCTCGCTCTCATATCTGGCTTGCTCGCTTGCTCTCATGTCTGGCTCGCTCGCTCTCATATCTGGTTCGCGCGCTTGCTCCCATATCTGGCTCGCTCGCTTGCTCTCTTGTCTGGCTCGCTCTCTTATCTCGCTCGCTCTCATATCTGGCTCGCTCGCTTGCTCTTATATCTGGCTCGCTCGCTTGCTCTCATATCTGGCTCGCTCACTTGCTCTCTTGTCTGGCTCGCTCTCTTATCTGACTTGCTCGCATATCTGGCTCGCTCGATCTCATATCTTGCTCGCTCGCTTGCTCTCATGTCTGGTTCGCTCGATCTCATATCTTTCTCGCTGGCTTTCTCTCATGTCTGGCTCACTCGCTCTCATATCTGGCTCGCTCGCTTGCTCTCATGTCTGGCTCGCTCTCATATCTTGCTCGCTCGCTTGCTCTCATGTCTGTCTCGCTCACTCTCATATCTGGCTCGCTCGCTTGCTCTCATGTCTGGCTCGCTCGCTCTCATATCTGGCTCGCTTGCTTGCTCTCATGTCTGGCTTGCTCGCTCTCATATCTGACTCGCTCGCTTGCTCTCTTGTCTGGTTCGCTCTCTTATCCGGCTCGCTCGCTTGCATATCTGGCTCGCTTGCTTGCTCTCATATCTGGCTCGCTCGCTTGCTCTCTTGTCTGGCTCGCTCTCTTATCTCGCTCGCTCTCATATCTGGCTCGCTCGCTTGCTCTCATATCTGGCTCGCTCACTTGCTCTCTTGTCTGGCTCGCTCTCTTATCTGACTTGCTCGCATATCTGGCTCGCTCGCTCTCATATCTGGCTCGCTCGCTTGCTCTCTTGTCTTGTTCGCTCTCTTATCTGGCTCGCTCTCATATCTTGCTCGCTCGCTTGCTCTCATGTCTGGCTCGCTCTCATATCTGGCCCGCTCGCTTGCTCTCATGTCTGGCTCACTCGCTCTCATATCTGGCTCGCTCGCTTGCTCTCATGTCTGGCTCGCTCGGTCTCATATCTGGCTCGCTCGCTTGCTCTCATGTCTGGCTCGCTTGCTCTCATATCTGGCTCGCTCGCTTGCTCTCATGTCTGGCTCGCTTGCTCTCATATATGGCTCGCTCGTTTGCTCTCATGTCTGGCTCGCTTGCTCTCACACCTGGCTCGCTCGCTTGCTCTCATGTCTGGCTCGCTCGCTCTCACATCTGGCTCGCTCGCTCGCATATCTGGCTCGCTCACTTGCTCTCTTGTCTGGCTCGCTCTCTTATCTGACTTGCTCGCATATCTGGCTCGCTCGATCTCATATCTTGCTCGCTCGCTTGCTCTCATGTCTGGCTCACTCGCTCTCATATCTTGCTCGCTCGCTTGCTCTCATGTCTGGCTCGCTCGCTCTCATATCTTGCTCGCTCGCTTGCTCTCATGTCTGGATCGCTCACTCTCATATCTGGCTCGCTCGCTTGCTCTCATATCTGGCTCGCTCGCTCTCATATCTGGCTCGCTCGCTTGCTCTCATGTCTGGCTCGCTCGCTCTCATATCTGGCTCGCTCGCTTGCTCTCATGTCTGGCTCGCTCGCTCTCATATCTGGCTCGCTCGCTCGCATATCTGGCTCGCTCACTTGCTCTCTTGTCTGGCTCACTCTCTTATCTGGCTCGCTCGCATATCTAGCTCCCTCGCTCTCATATCTGGCTCGCTCGCTTGCTCTCATGTCTGGCTCGCTCGCTCTCATATCTGGCTCGCTCGCTTGCTCTCATATCTGGCTCGCTCGCTTGCTCTCTTGTCTGGCTCGCTCTCTTATCTCGCTCGCTCTCATATCTGGCTCGCTCGCTTGCTCTCATATCTGGCTCGCTCGCTTGCTCTCATATCAGGCTCGCTCACTTGCTCTCTTGTCTCGCTCGCTCTGTTATCTGACTTGCTCGCATATCTGGCACGCTCGATCTCATATCTTGCTCGCTCGCTTGCTCTCATGTCTGGCTCACTCGCTCTCATATCTGGCTCGCTCGCTTGCTCTCATGTCTGGCTCGCTCGCTCTTATATCTGGCTCGTTCGCTTGCTCTCTTGTCTGGTTCGCTCTCTTATCTGGCTCGCTCGCTTGCATATCTGGCTCGCTCGCTCTCATATCTGGCTCGCTCGCTTGCTCTCATGTCTGGCTTGCTCGCTCTCATATCTGGCTCGCTCGCTTGCTCTCTTGTCTGGATCGCTCTCTTATCTGGCTCGCTCTCATATCTTGCTCGCTCGCTTGCTCTCATGTCTGGCTCGCTCTCATATCTGGCTCGCTCGCTTGCTCTCATGTCTGGCTCGCTCGCTCTCATATCTGGCTCGCTCGCTTGCTCTCATGTCTGGCTCGCTCTCATATCTGGCTCGCTCGCTTGCTCTCATGTCTGGCTCACTCGCTCTCATATCTGGCTCGCTCGCTTGCTCTCATGGCTGGCTCGCTCGCTCTCATATCTGGCTCGCTCGCTTGCTCTCATGTCTGGCTCGATCGCTCTCATATCTGGCTCGCTCGCTTGCTCTCTTGTCTGGCTCACTCTCTAATCTGGCTTGCTCGCTCGCATATCTGGCTCGCTCGCTTGCTCTCTTGTCTGACTCGCTCTCTTATTTGGCTCGCTCGCTCGCATATCTGGCTCGCTCGCTTGCTCTCTTGTCTGACTCGCTCTCTTATCTGGCTCGCTCGCTCGCATATCTGGCTCGCTCGCTTGCTCTCATCTGGCTCGCTCGCTTGCTCTCATATCTGGCTCGCTCGCTTGCTCTCTTGTCTGGCTCACTCTCTTATCTTGCTCGCTCTCATATCTGGCTCGCTCGCTTGCTCTCATATCTGGCTCGCTCACTTGCTTTCTTGTCTGGCTCGCTCTCTTATCTGACTCGCTCGCATATCTGGTTCGCTCGATCTCATCTCTTGCTCGCTCGCTTGCTTTCATGTCTGGCTTGCTCGCTCTCATATCTGGCTCGCTCGCTTGCTCTCTTGTCTGGATCGCTCTATTATCTGGCTCGCTCTCATATCTTGCTCGCTCGCTTGCTCTCTTGTCTGGCTCACTCTCTTATCTTGCTCGCTCTCATATCTGGCTCGCTCGCTTGCTCTCATATCTGGCTCGCTCACTTGCTTTCTTGTCTGGCTCGCTCTCTTATCTGACTCGCTCGCATATCTGGTTCGCTCGATCTCATCTCTTGCTCGCTCGCTTGCTTTCATGTCTGGCTCGCTTGCTCTCATACCTGGCTTGCTCGCTTGCTCTCATGTCTGGCTCGCTCGCTCTCATATCTGGCTCGCTCGCTCGCATATCTGGCTCGCTTGCTCTCTTGTCTGGCTCGCTCTCTTATCTGGCTCGCTCGCTCCAATATCTGGCTCGCTCGCTTGCTCTCATCTGGCTCGCTCGCTTGCTCTCATATCTGGCTCGCTCGCTTGCTCTCTTGTCTGGCTCGCTCTCTTATCTCGCTCGCTCTCATATCTGGCTCGCTCGCTTGCTCTCATATTTGGCTCGCTCGTTTGCTCTCATATCTGGCTCGCTCACTTGCTCTCTTGTCTGGCTCGCTCTCTTATCTGGCTCGCTCTCATATCTGGCTCGCTCTCATGTATGGCTCGCTCTCATATTTGGCTTGCTCGCTTGCTCTCATGTCTGGCTCGCTCGCTCTCATATCTGGCTCGCTCGCTTGCTCTCATGTCTGGCTCGCTTGCTCTCATATCTGGCTCGCTCGCTTGCTCTCATGTCTGGCTCACTCGCTCTCATATCTGGCTCGCTCGCTTGCTCTCATGTCTGGCTCGCTCGCTCTCATATCTGGCTCGCTCGCTTGCTCTCATGTCTGGCTCGCTTGCTGTCATATCTGGCTCGCTCGATTGCTCTAATGTCTGGCTCGCTTGCTCTCATACCTGCCTTGCTCGCTTGCTCTCATGTCTGGCTCGCTCGCTCTCATATCTGGCTCGCTCGCTCGCATATCTGGCTCGCTCGCTTGCTCTCTTGTCTGGCTCACTCTCTTATCTGACTCGCTCGCTCGCATATCTGGCTTCCTCGCTCTCATATCTGGCTCGCTTGCTCTCATATCTGGCTCGCTCGCTTGCTCTCTTGTCTGGCTCGCTCTCTTATCTCGCTCGCTCTCATATCTGGCTCGCTCGCTTGCTCTCATATATGGCTCGCTCGCTTGCTCTCATATCTGGCTCGCTCACTTGCTCTCTTGTCTGGCTCGCTATCTTATCTGGCTCACTCGCATAACTGGCTCGCTCGATCTCATATCTTTCTCGCTGGCTTGCTCTCATGTCTGGCTCACTCGCTCTCATATCTGGCTCGCTCGCTTGCTCTCATGTCTGGCTCGCTCGCTCTCATATTTTGCTCGCTCGCTTTCTCTCATGTCTGTCTCGCTCTCATATCTGGCTCGCTCGCTTGCTCTTATGTCTGGCTCGCTCTCATATCTGGCTCGCTCGCTTGCTCTCATGTCTGGCTCGCTCGCTCTCATATCTGGCTCGCTCGCTCGCATATCTGGTTCGCTCGTTTGCTCTCTTGTCTGGCTCGCTCTCTTATCTGGCTCGCTCGCTCGCATATCTGGCTCGCTCGCTTGCTCTCATCTGGCTCGCTCTCATATCTGGCTCGCTCGCTTGCTCTCATATCTGGCTCGCTCGTTTGCTCTCATATCTGGCTCGCTCACTTGCTCTCTTGTCTGGCTCGCTCTCTTATCTGGCTCGCTCTCATATCTGGCTCGCTCTCATGTCTGGCTCGCTCTCATATTTGGCTTGCTCGCTTTCTCTCATGTCTGGCTCGCTCGCTCTCATATCTGGCTCGCTCGCTTGCTCTCATGTCTGGCTCGCTCGCTCTCATATCTGGCTCGCTCGCTTGCTCTCATGTCTGGCTCGCTTGCTCTCATATCTGGCTCGCTCGCTTGCTCTCATGTCTGGCTCACTCGCTCTTATATCTGTCTCGCTCGCTTGCTCTCATGTCTGGCTCGCTCGCTCTCATATCTGGCTCGCTCGCTTGCTCTCATGTCTGGCTCGCTTGCTGTCATATCTGGCTCGCTCGATTGCTCTCATGTCTGGCTCGCTTGCTCTCATACCTGCCTTGCTCGCTTGCTCTCATGTCTGGCTCGCTCGCTCTCATATCTGGCTCGCTCGCTCGCATATCTGGCTCGCTCGCTTGCTCTCTTGTCTGGCTCACTCTCTTATCTGGCTTGCTCGCTCGCATATCTGGCTCGCTCGCTTGCTCTCTTGTCTGGCTCGCTCTCTTATCTGGCTCGCTCGCTCGCATATCTGGCTCGCTCGCTTGCTCTCATCTGGCTCGCTCGCTTGCTCTCATATCTGGCTCGCTCGCTTGCTCTCTTGTCTGGCTCGCTCTCTTATCTCGCTCGCTCTCATATCTGGCTCGCTCGCTTGCTCTCATATCTGGCTCGCTCGCTCGCTCTCATATCTGGATCGCTCAATTGCTCTCATGTCTGGCTCACTTGCTCTCATACCTGGCTCGCTCGCTTGCTCTCATGTCTGGCTCACTCGCTCTCATATCTGGCTCGCTCTCTTGCTCTCATGTCTGGCTCGCTCGCTCTCATGTCTGGCTCCCTCGCTCTCATATCTGGCTCGCTCGCTTGCTCTCTTGTCTTGTTAGCTCTCTTATCTGGCTCGCTCTCATATCTTGCTCGCTCGCTTGCTCTCATGTCTGGCTCGCTCTCATATCTGGCTCGCTCGCTTGCTCTCATGTCTGGCTCACTCACTCTCATATCTGGCTCGCTCGCTTGCTCTCATGTCTGGCTCGCTCGCTCTCATATCTGGCTCGCTCGCTTGCTCTCATGTCTGGCTCGATCGCTCTCATATCTGGCTCGCTCGCTTGCTCTCATTTCTGGCTCGCTTGCTCTCATATGTGGCTCGCTCGCTTGCTCTCATGTCTGGCTCGCTTGCTCTCACACCTGGCTCGCTCGCTTGCTCTCATGTCTGGCTCGCTCTCATATCTGGCTCGCTCGCTTGCTCTCTTGTCTGGCTCACTCTCTTATCTGACTCGCTCGCATATCTGGCTCCCTCGCTCTCATATCTGGCTCGCTTGCTCTCATATCTGGCTCGCTCGCTTGCTCTCTTGTCTGGTTCGCTCTCTTATCTCGCTCGCTCTCATGTCTGGCTCGCTCGCTTGCTCTCATATCTGGCTCGCTCGCTTGCTCTCATATCTGGCTCGCTCACTTGCTCTCTTGTCTGGCTCGCTCTCTTATCTGGCTCGCTCGCATAACTGGCTCGCTCGATCTCATATCTTTCTCACTGGCTTGTTCTCATGTCTGGCTCACTCGCTCTCATATCTGGCTCGCTCGCTTGCTCTCATGTCTGGCTCGCTCTCATATCTGGCTCGCTCGCTTGCTCTCATGTCTGGCTCGCTCTCATATCTGGCTTGCTCGCTTGCTCTCATGTCTGGCTCGCTCGCTCTCATATCTGGTTCGCGCGCTTGCTCCCATATCTGGCTCGCTCGCTTGCTCTCTTGTCTGGCTCGCTCTCTTATCTCGCTCGCTCTCATATCTGGCTCGCTCGCTTGCTCTTATATCTGGCTCGCTCGCTTGCTCTCATATCTGGCTCGCTCACTTGCTCTCTTGTCTGGCTCGCTCTCTTATCTGACTTGCTCGCATATCTGGCTCGCTCGATCTCATATCTTGCTCGCTCGCTTGCTCTCATGTCTGGTTCGCTCGATCTCATATCTTTCTCGCTGGCTTTCTCTCATGTCTGGCTCACTCGCTCTCATATCTGTCTCGCTCGCTTGCTCTCATGTCTGGCTCGCTCGCTCTCATATCTTGCTCGCTCGCTTGCTCTCATGTCTGTCTCGCTCACTCTCATATCTGGCTCGCTCGCTTGCTCTCATGTCTGGCTCGCTCGCTCTCATATCTGGCTCGCTTGCTTGCTCTCATGTCTGGCTTGCTCGCTCTCATATCTGGCTCGCTCGCTTGCTCTCTTGTCTGGTTCGCTCTCTTATCCGGCTCGCTCGCTTGCATATCTGGCTCGCTTGCTTGCTCTCATATCTGGCTCGCTCGCTTGCTCTCTTGTCTGGCTCGCTCTCTTATCTCGCTCGCTCTCATATCTGGCTCGCTCGCTTGCTCTCATATCTGGCTCGCTCACTTGCTCTCTTGTCTGGCTCGCTCTCTTATCTGACTTGCTCGCATATCTGGCTCGCTCGATCTCATATCTGGCTCGCTCGCTTGCTCTCATGTCTGGCTCGCTCGCTCTCATATCTGGCTCGCTCGCTTGCTCTCTTGTCTTGTTCGCTCTCTTATCTGGCTCGCTCTCATATCTTGCTCGCTCGCTTGCTCTCATGTCTGGCTCGCTCTCATATCTGGCCCGCTCGCTTGCTCTCATGTCTGGCTCACTCGCTCTCATATCTGGCTCGCTCGCTTGTCCTCATGTCTGGCTCGCTCGGTCTCATATTTGGCTCGCTCGCTTGCTCTCATGTCTGGCTCGCTTGCTCTCATATCTGGCTCGCTCGCTTGCTCTCATGTCTGGCTCGCTTGCTCTCATATATGGCTCGCTCGCTTGCTCTCATGTCTGGCTCGCTTGCTCTCACACCTGGCTCGCTCGCTTGCTCTCATGTCTGGCTCGCTCGCTCTCATATCTGGCTCGCTCGCTCGCATATCTGGCTCGCTCACTTGCTCTCTTGTCTGGCTCGCTCTTATCTGACTTGCTCGCATATCTGGCTCGCTCGATCTCATATCTTGCTCGCTCGCTTGCTCTCATGTCTGGCTCACTCGCTCTCATATCTTGCTCGCTCGCTTGCTCTCATGTCTGGCTCGCTTGCTCTCATATCTTGCTCGCTCGCTTGCTCTCATGTCTGGATCGCTCACTCTCATATCTGGCTCGCTCGCTTGCTCTCATATCTGGCTCGCTCGCTCTCATATCTGGCTCGCTCGCTTGCTCTCATGTCTGGCTCGCTCGCTCTCATATCTGGCTCGCTCGCTTGCTCTCATGTCTGGCTCGCTCGCTCTCATATCTGGCTCGCTCGCTTGCTCTCATGTCTGGCTCGCTCTCTCTCATATCTGGCTCGCTCGCTTGCTCTCATGTCTGGCTCGCTCACTCTCATATCTGGCTCGCTCGCTTGCTCTCATGTCTGTCTGTCTCGCTCTCATATCTGGCTCGCTCGCTTGCTCTCATGTCTGGCTCGCTCGCTCTCATATCTGGCTCGCTCGCTTGCTCTCATGTCTGGCTCGCTCGCTCTCATATCTGGCTCGCTCGCTTGCTCTCTTGTTTGGTTCGCTCTCTTATCTGGCTCGCTTGCTCTCATATCTGGCTCGCTCGCTTGCTCTCATGTCTGGCTCGCTCTCTTATCTGGCTCGCTTGCTCTCATATCTTGCTCGCTCGCTTGCTCTCATATCTTGCTCGCTCGCTTGCTCTCATATCTGACTCGCTCGTTTGCTCTCTTGTCTGGCTCGCTCTCTTATCTCGCTCGCTCTCATATCTGGCTCGCTCGCTTGCTCTCATATCTGGCTCGCTCGCATATCTGGCTCGCTCACTTGCTCTCTTGTCTGGCTCACTCTCTTATCTGGCTCGCTCGCTCGCATATCTGGCTCCCTCGCTCTCATATCTGGCTCGCTCGCTTGCTCTCATATCTGACTCGCTCGTTTGCTCTCTTGTCTGGCTCGCTCTCTTATCTCGCTCGCTCTCATATCTGGCTCGCTCGCTTGCTCTCATATCTGGCTCGCTCGCTTGCTCTCATATCTGGCTCGCTCACTTGCTCTCTTGTCTGGCTTGCTCTCTTATCTGGCTCGCTCGCATAACTGGCTCGCTCGATCTCATATCTTTCTCGCTGGCTTGCACTCATGTCTGGCTCACTCGCTCTCATATCTGGCTCGCTCGCTTGCTCTCATGTCTGGCTCGCTCGCTCTCATATCTTGCTCGCTCGCTTGCTTTCATGTCTGGCTCGCTCGCTCTCATATCTGGCTCGCTCGCTTGCTCTCATATCTGGCTCGCTCGCTTGCTCTCTTGTCTGGCTCGCTCTCTTATCTCGCTCGCTCTCATATCTGGCTCGCTCGCTTGCTCTCATATCTGGCTCGCTCGCTTGCTCTCATATCTGGCTCGCTCACTTGCTCTCTTGTCTGGCTCGCTCTCTTATCTGACTTGCTCGCATATCTGGCTCGCTCGATCTCATATCTTGCTCGCTCGCTTGCTCTCATGTCTGGCTCACTCGCACTCATATCTGGCTCGCTTGCTCTCATGTCTGGCTCGCTCTCATATCTTGCTCGCTCGCTTGCTCTCATGTCTGGCTCGCTCGCTCTCATATCTGGCTCGCTCGCTTGCTCTCATGTCTGGCTCGCTCACTCTCATATCTGGCTCGCTCGCTTGCTCTCATGTCTGGCTCCCTCGCTCTCAAATCTGGCTCGCTCGCTTGCTCTCATGTCTGTCTCGCTCGCTCTCATATCTGGCTCGCCCGCTTCCTCTCATGTCTGGCTCGCTCGCTGTCATATCTGGCTCGCTCGCTTTCTCTCATGTCTGGCTCGCTCGCTCTCATATCTGGCTCGCTCGCTTGCTCTCTTGTCTGATTCGCTATCTTATCTGGCTCGCTTGCTCTCATATCTGGCTCGCTCGCTTGCTCTCATATCTGGCTCGCTCGCTTGCTCTCTTGTCTGGCTCGCTCTCTTATCTCGCTCGCTCTCATATCTGGCTCGCTCGCTTGCTCTTATATCTGGCTCGCTCGCTTGCTCTCATATCTGGCTCGCTCGCTCTCATATCTGGCTCGCTTGCTCTCATGTCTGTCTCGCTCTCTTATCTGACTTGCTCGCATATCTGGCTCGCTCGATCTCATATCTTGCTCGCTCGCTTGCTCTCATGTCTGGCTCACTCGCTCTCATATCTGGCTCGCTTGCTCTCATGTCTGGCTCGCTCGCTCTCATATCTTGCTCGCTCGCTTGCTCTCATGTCTGGCTCGATCGCTCTCATATCTGGCTTGCTCGCTTGTTCTCATGTCTGGCTCGCTTGCTCTCATATATGGCTCGCTCGCTTGCTCTCATGTCTGGCTCGCTTGCTCTCACACCTGGCTCGCTCGCTTGCTCTCATGTCTGGCTCGCTCGCTCTCATATCTGGCTCGCTCACTTGCTCTCTTGTCTGGCTCACTCTCTTATCTGGCTCGCTCGCTCGCATATCTGGCTCCCTCGCTCTCATATCTGGCTCGCTCGCTTGCTCTCATATCTGGCTCGCTCGCTTGCTCTCTTGTCTGGCTCGCTCTCTTATCTCGCTCGCTCTCATATCTGGCTCGCTCGCTTGCTCTCATTTTTGGCTCGCTCGCTTGCTCTCATATCTGGCTCGCTCACTTCCTCTCTTGTCTGGCTCGCTCTCTTATCTGGCTCGCTCGCATAACTGGCTCGCTCGATCTCATATCTTTCTCGCTGGCTTGCACTCATGTCTGGCTCACTCGCTCTCATATCTGGCTCGCTCGCTTGCTCTCATGTCTGGCTCGCTCGCTCTCATATCTTGCTCGCTTGCTTGCTCTCATGTCTGGCTCGCTCGCTCTCATATCTGGCTCGCTCGCTTGCTCTCATATCTGGCTTGCTCGCTTGCTCTCTTGTCTGGTTCGCTCTCTTATCTGGCTCGCTCGTTTGCATATCTGGCTCGCTCGCTTGCTCTCTTGTCTGGCTCACTCTCTTATCTGGCTCGCTCGCTCGCTCGCATATCTGGCTGCCACGCTCTCATATCTGGCTCGCTTGCTCTCTTGTCTGGCTCGCTCTCTTATCTCGCTCGCTCTCATATCTGGCTCGCTCGCTTGCTCTCATATCTGGCTCGCTCACTTGCTCTCTTGTCTGGCTCGCTCTCTTATCTGACTTGCTCGCATATCTGGCTCGCTCGATCTCATATCTTGCTCGCTCGCTTGCTCTCATGTCTGGCTCACTCGCTCTCATATCTGGCTCGCTCGCTTGCTCTCATGTCTGGCTCGCTCGCTCTCATATCTTGCTCGCTCGCTTGCTCTCATGTCTGGCTCACTCGCTCTCATGTCTGGCTCCCTCGCTCTCATATCTGGCTCGCTCGCTTGCTCTCTTGTCTTGTTCGCTCTCTTATCTGGCTCGCTCTCATATCTTGCTCGCTCGCTTGCTCTCATGTCTGGCTCGCTCTCATATCTGGCTCGCTCGCTTGCTCTCATGTCTGGCTCACTCGCTCTCATATCTGGCTCGCTCGCTTGCTCTCATTTCTGGCTCGCTCGGTCTCATATCTGGCTCGCTCGCTTGCTCTCATGTCTGGCTCGCTTGCTCTCATATCTGGCTCGCTCGCTTGCTCTCATGTCTGGCTCGCTTGCTCTCATATATGGCTCGCTCGCTTGCTCTCATGTCTGGCTCGCTTGCTCGCACACCTGGCTCGCTCGCTTGCTCTCATGTCTGGCTCGCTCGCTCTCATATCTGGCTCGCTCGCTCGCATATCTGGCTCGCTCACTTGCTCTCTTGTCTGGCTCACTCTCTTATCTGGCTCGCTCGCATATCTAGCTCCCTCGCTCTCATATCTGGCTCGCTCGCTTGCTCTCATGTCTGGCTCGCTCGCTCTCATATCTGGCTCGCTCGCTTGCTCTCATATCTGGCTCGCTCGCTTGCTCTCTTGTCTGGCTCGCTCTCTTATCTCGCTCGCTCTCATATCTGGCTCGCTCGCTTGCTCTCATATCTGGCTCGCTCGCTTGCTCTCATATCAGGCTCGCTCACTTGCTCTCTTGTCTCGCTCGCTCTGTTATCTGACTTGCTCGCATATCTGGCACGCTCGATCTCATATCTTGCTCGCTCGCTTGCTCTCATGTCTGGCTCACTCGCTCTCATATCTGGCTCGCTCGCTTGCTCTCATGTCTGGCTCGCTCGCTCTCATATCTGGCTCGTTTGCTTGCTCTCTTGTCTGGTTCGCTCTCTTATCTGGCTCGCTCGCTTGCATATCTGGCTCGCTCGCTCTCATATCTGGCTCGCTCGCTTGCTCTCATGTCTGGCTTGCTCGCTCTCATATCTGGCTCGCTCGCTTGCTCTCTTGTCTGGATCGCTCTCTTATCTGGCTCGCTCTCATATCTTGCTCGCTCGCTTGCTCTCATGTCTGGCTCGCTCTCATATCTGGCTCGCTCGCTTGCTCTCATGTCTGGCTCGCTCTCATATCTGGCTCGCTTGCTTGCTCTCATGTCTGGCTCACTCGCTCTCATATCTGGCTCGCTTGCTCTCATGTCTGGCTCGCTCGCTCTCATATCTTGCTCGCTAGCTTGCTCTCATGTCTGGCTCGCTCGCTCTCATATCTGGCTCGCTCGCTTGCTCTCATGTCTGGCTCGCTCACTTTCACATCTGGCTCGCTCGCTTGCTCTCATGTCTGGCTCCCTCGCTTTCATATCTGGCTCGCTCGCTTGCTCTCTTGTCTGGTTCGCTCTCTTATCTGGCTCGCTCTCATATCTTGCTCGCTCGCTTGCTCTCATGTCTGGCTCGCTCTCATATCTGGCTCGCTTGCTTGCTCTCATGTCTGGCTCACTCTCTCTCATATCTGGCTCTCTCGCTTGCTCTCATGTCTGGCTCGCTCTCATATCTGGCTCGCTCGCTTGCTCTCATGTCTGGCTCGCTCGCTCTCATGTCTGGCTCCCTCGCTCTCATATCTGGCTCGCTCGCTTGCTCTCTTGTCTTGTTCGCTCTCTTATCTGGCTCGCTCTCATATCTTGCTCGCTCGCTTGCTCTCATGTCTGGCTCGCTCTCATATCTGGCTCGCTTGCTTGCTCTCATGTCTGGCTCACTCGCTCTCATATCTGGCTCGCTCGCTTGCTCTCATGTCTGGCTCGCTCTCATATCTGGCTCGCTCGCTTGCTCTCATGTCTGGCTCGCTTGCTCTCATATCTGGCTCGCTCGCTTGCTCTCATATCTGGCTCGCTCGCTTGCTCTCTTGTCTGGTTCGCTCTCTTATCTGGCTCGCTCGTTTGCATATCTGGCTCGCTCGCTTGCTCTCTTGTCTGGCTCACTCTCTTATCTGGCTCGCTCGCTCGCATATCTGGCTCCCTCGCTCTCATATCTGGCTCGCTTGCTCTCTTGTCTGGCTCGCTCTCTTATCTCGCTCGCTCTCATATCTGGCTCGCTCGCTTGCTCTCATATCTGGCTCGCTCACTTGCTCTCTTGTCTGGCTCGCTCTCTTATCTGACTTGCTCGCATATCTGGCTCGCTCGATCTCATATCTTGCTCGCTCGCTTGCTCTCATGTCTGGCTCACTCGCTCTCATATCTGGCTCGCTCGCTTGCTCTCATGTCTGGCTCGCTCGCTCTCATATCTTGCTCGCTCGCTTGCTCTCATGTCTGGCTCCCTCGCTCTCATATCTGGCTCGCTCGCTTGCTCTCTTGTCTTGTTCGCTCTCTTATCTGGCTCGCTCTCATATCTTGCTCGCTCGCTTGCTCTCATGTCTGGTTCGCTCGATCTCATATCTTTCTTGCTGGCTTGCTATCATGTCTGGCTCACTCGCTCTCATATCTGGCTCGCTCGCTTGCTCTCATGTCTGGCTCGCTCGCTCTCATATCTTGCTTGCTCGCATGCTCTCATGTCTGTCTCGCTCGCTCTCATATCTGGCTCGCTCGCTTGCTCTCATGTCTGGCTCGCTCGCTCTCATATCTGGCTCGCTCGCTTGCTCTCATGTCTGGCTCGCTCGCTCTCATATCTGGCTCGCTCGCTTGCTCTCTTGTCTGGTTCGCTCTCTTATCTGGCTCGCTCGCTTGCATATCTGGCTCGCTCACTCTCATATCTGGCTCGCTCGCTTGCTCTCATGTCTGGCTTGCTCGCTCTCATATCTGGCTCGCTCGCTTGCTCTCTTGTCTGGATCGCTCTCTTATCTGGCTCGCTCTCATATCTTGCTCGCTCGCTTGCTCTCATGTCTGGCTCGCTCTCATATCTGGCTCGCTCGCTTGCTCTCATGTCTGGCTCGCTCTCATATCTGGCTCGCTTGCTTGCTCTCATGTCTGGCTCGCTTGCTCTCATACCTGCCTTGCTCGCTTGCTCTCATGTCTGGCTCGCTCGCTCTCATATCTGGCTCGCTCGCTCGCATATCTGGCTCGCTCGCTTGCTCTCTTGTCTGGCTCGCTCTCTTATCTGGCTCGCTCGCTCGCATATCTGGCTTGCTCGCTTGCTCTCATCTGGCTCGCTCGCTTGCTCTCATATCTGGCTCGCTCGCTTGCTCTCTTGTCTGGCTCGCTCTCTTATCTCGCTCGCTCTCATATCTGGCTCGCTCGCTAGCTCTCATATCTGGCTCGCTCGTTTGCTCTCTTATCTGGCTCGCTCACTTGCTCTCTTGTCTGGCTCGCTCTCTTATCTGGCTCGCTCTCATATCTGGCTCGCTCTCATGTCTGGCTCGCTCTCATATTTGGCTCGCTCGCTTGCTCTCAAGTCTGGCTCACTCGCTCTCATATCTGGCTCGCTCGCTTGCTCTCATTTCTGGCTCGCTCGGTCTCATATCTGGCTCGCTCGCTTGCTCTCATGTCTGGCTCGCTTGCTCTCATATCTGGCTCGCTCGCTTGCTCTCATGTCTGGCTCGCTCTCATATCTGGCTCGCTCGCTTGCTCTCATGTCTGGCTCGCTCGCTCTCATATCTGGCTCGCTCGCTTGCTCTCATGTCTGGCTCGCTCTCATATCTGGCTCGCTCGCTTGCTCTCATGTCTGGCTCACTCGCTCTCATATCTGGCTCGCTCGCTTGCTCTCATGGCTGGCTCGCTCGCTCTCATATCTGGCTCGCTCGCTTGCTCTCATGTCTGGCTCGATCGCTCTCATATCTGGCTCGCTCGCTTGCTCTCTTGTCTGGCTCACTCTCTAATCTGGCTTGCTCGCTCGCATATCTGGCTCGCTCGCTTGCTCTCTTGTCTGACTCGCTCTCTTATTTGGCTCGCTCGCTCGCATATCTGGCTCGCTCGCTTGCTCTCTTGTCTGACTCGCTCTCTTATCTGGCTCGCTCGCTCGCATATCTGGCTCGCTCGCTTGCTCTCATCTGGCTCGCTCGCTTGCTCTCATATCTGGCTCGCTCGCTTGCTCTCTTGTCTGGCTCACTCTCTTATCTTGCTCGCTCTCATATCTGGCTCGCTCGCTTGCTCTCATATCTGGCTCGCTCACTTGCTTTCTTGTCTGGCTCGCTCTCTTATCTGACTCGCTCGCATATCTGGTTCGCTCGATCTCATCTCTTGCTCGCTCGCTTGCTTTCATGTCTGGCTTGCTCGCTCTCATATCTGGCTCGCTCGCTTGCTCTCTTGTCTGGATCGCTCTATTATCTGGCTCGCTCTCATATCTTGCTCGCTCGCTTGCTCTCTTGTCTGGCTCACTCTCTTATCTTGCTCGCTCTCATATCTGGCTCGCTCGCTTGCTCTCATATCTGGCTCGCTCACTTGCTTTCTTGTCTGGCTCGCTCTCTTATCTGACTCGCTCGCATATCTGGTTCGCTCGATCTCATCTCTTGCTCGCTCGCTTGCTTTCATGTCTGGCTCGCTTGCTCTCATACCTGGCTTGCTCGCTTGCTCTCATGTCTGGCTCGCTCGCTCTCATATCTGGCTCGCTCGCTCGCATATCTGGCTCGCTTGCTCTCTTGTCTGGCTCGCTCTCTTATCTGGCTCGCTCGCTCCAATATCTGGCTCGCTCGCTTGCTCTCATCTGGCTCGCTCGCTTGCTCTCATATCTGGCTCGCTCGCTTGCTCTCTTGTCTGGCTCGCTCTCTTATCTCGCTCGCTCTCATATCTGGCTCGCTCGCTTGCTCTCATATTTGGCTCGCTCGTTTGCTCTCATATCTGGCTCGCTCACTTGCTCTCTTGTCTGGCTCGCTCTCTTATCTGGCTCGCTCTCATATCTGGCTCGCTCTCATGTATGGCTCGCTCTCATATTTGGCTTGCTCGCTTGCTCTCATGTCTGGCTCGCTCGCTCTCATATCTGGCTCGCTCGCTTGCTCTCATGTCTGGCTCGCTTGCTCTCATATCTGGCTCGCTCGCTTGCTCTCATGTCTGGCTCACTCGCTCTCATATCTGGCTCGCTCGCTTGCTCTCATGTCTGGCTCGCTCGCTCTCATATCTGGCTCGCTCGCTTGCTCTCATGTCTGGCTCGCTTGCTGTCATATCTGGCTCGCTCGATTGCTCTAATGTCTGGCTCGCTTGCTCTCATACCTGCCTTGCTCGCTTGCTCTCATGTCTGGCTCGCTCGCTCTCATATCTGGCTCGCTCGCTCGCATATCTGGCTCGCTCGCTTGCTCTCTTGTCTGGCTCACTCTCTTATCTGACTCGCTCGCTCGCATATCTGGCTCCCTCGCTCTCATATCTGGCTCGCTTGCTCTCATATCTGGCTCGCTCGCTTGCTCTCTTGTCTGGCTCGCTCTCTTATCTCGCTCGCTCTCATATCTGGCTCGCTCGCTTGCTCTCATATATGGCTCGCTCGCTTGCTCTCATATCTGGCTCGCTCACTTGCTCTCTTGTCTGGCTCGCTATCTTATCTGGCTCACTCGCATAACTGGCTCGCTCGATCTCATATCTTTCTCGCTGGCTTGCTCTCATGTCTGGCTCACTCGCTCTCATATCTGGCTCGCTCGCTTGCTCTCATGTCTGGCTCGCTCGCTCTCATATTTTGCTCGCTCGCTTTCTCTCATGTCTGTCTCGCTCTCATATCTGGCTCGCTCGCTTGCTCTTATGTCTGGCTCGCTCTCATATCTGGCTCGCTCGCTTGCTCTCATGTCTGGCTCGCTCGCTCTCATATCTGGCTCGCTCGCTCGCATATCTGGTTCGCTCGTTTGCTCTCTTGTCTGGCTCGCTCTCTTATCTGGCTCGCTCGCTCGCATATCTGGCTCGCTCGCTTGCTCTCATCTGGCTCGCTCTCATATCTGGCTCGCTCGCTTGCTCTCATATCTGGCTCGCTCGTTTGCTCTCATATCTGGCTCGCTCACTTGCTCTCTTGTCTGGCTCGCTCTCTTATCTGGCTCGCTCTCATATCTGGCTCGCTCTCATGTCTGGCTCGCTCTCATATTTGGCTTGCTCGCTTTCTCTCATGTCTGGCTCGCTCGCTCTCATATCTGGCTCGCTCGCTTGCTCTCATGTCTGGCTCGCTCGCTCTCATATCTGGCTCGCTCGCTTGCTCTCATGTCTGGCTCGCTTGCTCTCATATCTGGCTCGCTCGCTTGCTCTCATGTCTGGCTCACTCGCTCTTATATCTGTCTCGCTCGCTTGCTCTCATGTCTGGCTCGCTCGCTCTCATATCTGGCTCGCTCGCTTGCTCTCATGTCTGGCTCGCTTGCTGTCATATCTGGCTCGCTCGATTGCTCTCATGTCTGGCTCGCTTGCTCTCATACCTGCCTTGCTCGCTTGCTCTCATGTCTGGCTCGCTCGCTCTCATATCTGGCTCGCTCGCTCGCATATCTGGCTCGCTCGCTTGCTCTCTTGTCTGGCTCACTCTCTTATCTGGCTTGCTCGCTCGCATATCTGGCTCGCTCGCTTGCTCTCTTGTCTGGCTCGCTCTCTTATCTGGCTCGCTCGCTCGCATATCTGGCTCGCTCGCTTGCTCTCATCTGGCTCGCTCGCTTGCTCTCATATCTGGCTCGCTCGCTTGCTCTCTTGTCTGGCTCGCTCTCTTATCTCGCTCGCTCTCATATCTGGCTCGCTCGCTTGCTCTCATATCTGGCTCGCTCGCTCGCTCTCATATCTGGATCGCTCAATTGCTCTCATGTCTGGCTCACTTGCTCTCATACCTGGCTCGCTCGCTTGCTCTCATGTCTGGCTCGCTCGCTCTCATATCTGGCTCGCTTGCTTGCTCTCATGTCTGGCTCGCTCACTCTCATATCTGGCTCGCTCGCTTGCTCTCATGTCTGGCTCGCTTGCTCTCATATCTGACTCGCTCGCTTGCTCTCATGTCTGGCTCGCTCGCTCTCATATCTGGCTCGCTCGATTACTCTCATGTCTGGCTCACTTGCTCTCATATATGGCTCGCTCGCTTGCTCTCATGTCTGGCTCGCTCGCTCTCATATCTGGCTCGCTCGCTTGCTCTCATGTCTGGCTCGCTCACTCTCACATCTGGCTCGCTCGATTGCTCTCATGTCTGGCTCACTTGCTCTCATACCTGGCTCGCTCGCTTGCTCTCATGTCTGGCTCGCTCGCTCGCATATCTGGCTCGCTCGCTTGCTCTCTTGTCTGACTCGCTCTCTTACCTGGCTCGCTCGCTCGCATATCTGGCTTGCTCGCTTGCTCTCATCTGGCTCGCTCGCTTGCTCTCATATCTGGCTCGCTCGCTTGCTCTCTTGTCTGGCTCGCTCTCTTATCTCGCTCGCTCTCATATCTGGCTCGCTCGCTTGCTCTCATATCTGGCTCGCTCGCTTGCTCTCTCTTCTGGTTCGCTCTCTTATCTGGCTCGCTCGCTTGCATATCTGGCTCGCTCGCTTGCTCTCTTGTCTGGCTCACTCTCTTATCTGGCTCGCTCGCATATCTGGCTCCCTCGCTCTCATATCTGGCTCGCTCGCTTGCTATCTTGTCTGGCTCGCTCTCTTATCTGACTTTCTTGCATATCTGACTCGCTCGATCTCATATCTTGCTCGCTCGCTTGCTCTCATGTCTGGCTCACTCGCTCTCATATCTGGCTCGCTCTCTTGCTCTCATGTCTGGCTCGCTCGCTCTCATGTCTGGCTCCCTCGCTCTCATATCTGGCTCGCTCGCTTGCTCTCTTGTCTTGTTAGCTCTCTTATCTGGCTCGCTCTCATATCTTGCTCGCTCGCTTGCTCTCATGTCTGGCTCGCTCTCATATCTGGCTCGCTCGCTTGCTCTCATGTCTGGCTCACTCACTCTCATATCTGGCTCGCTCGCTTGCTCTCATGTCTGGCTCGCTCGCTCTCATATCTGGCTCGCTCGCTTGCTCTCATGTCTGGCTCAATCGCTCTCATATCTGGCTCGCTCGCTTGCTCTCATGTCTGGCTCGCTTGCTCTCATATGTGGCTCGCTCGCTTGCTCTCATGTCTGGCTCGCTTGCTCTCACACCTGGCTCGCTCGCTTGCTCTCATGTCTGGCTCGCTCTCATATCTGGCTCGCTCGCTTGCTCTCTTGTCTGGCTCACTCTCTTATCTGACTCGCTCGCATATCTGGCTCCCTCGCTCTCATATCTGGCTCGCTTGCTCTCATATCTGGCTCGCTCGCTTGCTCTCTTGTCTGGTTCGCTCTCTTATCTCGCTCGCTCTCATGTCTGGCTCGCTCGCTTGCTCTCATATCTGGCTCGCTCGCTTGCTCTCATATCTGGCTCGCTCACTTGCTCTCTTGTCTGGCTCGCTCTCTTATCTGGCTCGCTCGCATAACTGGCTCGCTCGATCTCATATCTTTCTCACTGGCTTGTTCTCATGTCTGGCTCACTCGCTCTCATATCTGGCTCGCTCGCTTGCTCTCATGTCTGGCTCGCTCTCATATCTGGCTCGCTCGCTTGCTCTCATGTCTGGCTCGCTCTCATATCTGGCTTGCTCGCTTGCTCTCATGTCTGGCTCGCTCGCTCTCATATCTGGTTCGCGCGCTTGCTCCCATATCTGGCTCGCTCGCTTGCTCTCTTGTCTGGCTCGCTCTCTTATCTCGCTCGCTCTCATATCTGGCTCGCTCGCTTGCTCTTATATCTGGCTCGCTCGCTTGCTCTCATATCTGGCTCGCTCACTTGCTCTCTTGTCTGGCTCGCTCTCTTATCTGACTTGCTCGCATATCTGGCTCGCTCGATCTCATATCTTGCTCGCTCGCTTGCTCTCATGTCTGGTTCGCTCGATCTCATATCTTTCTCGCTGGCTTTCTCTCATGTCTGGCTCACTCGCTCTCATATCTGGCTCGCTCGCTTGCTCTCATGTCTGGCTCGCTCGCTCTCATATCTTGCTCGCTCGCTTGCTCTCATGTCTGTCTCGCTCACTCTCATATCTGGCTCGCTCGCTTGCTCTCATGTCTGGCTCGCTCGCTCTCATATCTGGCTCGCTTGCTTGCTCTCATGTCTGGCTTGCTCGCTCTCATATCTGGCTCGCTCGCTTGCTCTCTTGTCTGGTTCGCTCTCTTATCCGGCTCGCTCGCTTGCATATCTGGCTCGCTTGCTTGCTCTCATATCTGGCTCGCTCGCTTGCTCTCTTGTCTGGCTCGCTCTCTTATCTCGCTCGCTCTCATATCTGGCTCGCTCGCTTGCTCTCATATCTGGCTCGCTCACTTGCTCTCTTGTCTGGCTCGCTCTCTTATCTGACTTGCTCGCATATCTGGCTCGCTCGATCTCATATCTGGCTCGCTCGCTTGCTCTCATGTCTGGCTCGCTCGCTCTCATATCTGGCTCGCTCGCTTGCTCTCTTGTCTTGTTCGCTCTCTTATCTGGCTCGCTCTCATATCTTGCTCGCTCGCTTGCTCTCATGTCTGGCTCGCTCTCATATCTGGCCCGCTCGCTTGCTCTCATGTCTGGCTCACTCGCTCTCATATCTGGCTCGCTCGCTTGTCCTCATGTCTGGCTCGCTCGGTCTCATATCTGGCTCGCTCGCTTGCTCTCATGTCTGGCTCGCTTGCTCTCATATCTGGCTCGCTCGCTTGCTCTCATGTCTGGCTCGCTTGCTCTCATATATGGCTCGCTCGCTTGCTCTCATGTCTGGCTCGCTTGCTCTCACACCTGGCTCGCTCGCTTGCTCTCATGTCTGGCTCGCTCGCTCTCATATCTGGCTCGCTCGCTCGCATATCTGGCTCGCTCACTTGCTCTCTTGTCTGGCTCGCTCTTATCTGACTTGCTCGCATATCTGGCTCGCTCGATCTCATATCTTGCTCGCTCGCTTGCTCTCATGTCTGGCTCACTCGCTCTCATATCTTGCTCGCTCGCTTGCTCTCATGTCTGGCTCGCTTGCTCTCATATCTTGCTCGCTCGCTTGCTCTCATGTCTGGATCGCTCACTCTCATATCTGGCTCGCTCGCTTGCTCTCATATCTGGCTCGCTCGCTCTCATATCTGGCTCGCTCGCTTGCTCTCATGTCTGGCTCGCTCGCTCTCATATCTGGCTCGCTCGCTTGCTCTCATGTCTGGCTCGCTCGCTCTCATATCTGGCTCGCTCGCTTGCTCTCATGTCTGGCTCGCTCTCTCTCATATCTGGCTCGCTCGCTTGCTCTCATGTCTGGCTCGCTCACTCTCATATCTGGCTCGCTCGCTTGCTCTCATGTCTGTCTCGCTCGCTCTCATATCTGGCTCGCTCGCTTGCTCTCATGTCTGGCTCGCTCGCTCTCATATCTGGCTCGCTCGCTTGCTCTCATGTCTGGCTCGCTCGCTCTCATATCTGGCTCGCTCGCTTGCTCTCTTGTTTGGTTCGCTCTCTTATCTGGCTCGCTTGCTCTCATATCTGGCTCGCTCGCTTGCTCTCATATCTGGCTTGCTCGCTTGCTCTCTTGTCTGGCTCGCTCTCTTATCTTGCTAGTTCTCATATCTGGCTCGCTCGCTTGCTCTCTTGTCTGGTTCGCTCTCTTATCTGGCTCGCTTGCTCTCATATCTTGCTCGCTCGCTTGCTCTCATATCTTGCTCGCTCGCTTGCTCTCATGTCTGGCTCGATCGCTCTCATATTTGGCTCGCTCGCTTGCTCTCATGGTTGGCTCGCTTGCTCTCATATATGGCTCGCTCGCTTGCTCTCATGTCTGGCTCGCTTGCTCTCACACCTGGCTCGCTCGCTTGCTCTCATGTCTGGCTCGCTCGCTCTCATATCTGGCTCGCTCGCATATCTGGCTCGCTCGCTTGCTCTCATGTCTGGCTCGCTCGCTCGCATATCTGGCTCGCTCGCTTGCTCTCTTGTCTGACTCGCTCTCTTACCTGGCTCGCTCGCTCGCATATCTGGCTTGCTCGCTTGCTCTCATCTGGCTCGCTCGCTTGCTCTCATATCTGGCTCGCTCGCTTGCTCTCTTGTCTGGCTCGCTCTCTTATCTCGCTCGCTCTCATATCTGGCTCGCTCGCTTGCTCTCATATCTGGCTCGCTCGCTTGCTCTCTCTTCTGGTTCGCTCTCTTATCTGGCTCGCTCGCTTGCATATCTGGCTCGCTCGCTTGCTCTCTTGTCTGGCTCACTCTCTTATCTGGCTCGCTCGCATATCTGGCTCCCTCGCTCTCATATCTGGCTCGCTCGCTTGCTATCTTGTCTGGCTCGCTCTCTTATCTGACTTTCTTGCATATCTGACTCGCTCGATCTCATATCTTGCTCGCTCGCTTGCTCTCATGTCTGGCTCACTCGCTCTCATATCTGGCTCGCTCTCTTGCTCTCATGTCTGGCTCGCTCGCTCTCATGTCTGGCTCCCTCGCTCTCATATCTGGCTCGCTCGCTTGCTCTCTTGTCTTGTTAGCTCTCTTATCTGGCTCGCTCTCATATCTTGCTCGCTCGCTTGCTCTCATGTCTGGCTCGCTCTCATATCTGGCTCGCTCGCTTGCTCTCATGTCTGGCTCACTCACTCTCATATCTGGCTCGCTCGCTTGCTCTCATGTCTGGCTCGCTCGCTCTCATATCTGGCTCGCTCGCTTGCTCTCATGTCTGGCT